>NC_082696.1:14447645-14517645 GCF_949987515.2 Delphinus delphis
ATTCTGAAAAGTTTTTATACTCAACTAGTACCAAAATATTTACACTTCGATGGTCAGTAACATTATTACTTAAATAGGTGCCCAAACAGTGGCTACATGTTGTAATGGGAAGAAAATGTGGACATGGATGTATGCGTGCATGTCCTCAGCTGATTCTAGCTCCTGGTGTCTAGCTCTCTTAGGCATCATGGAACCCAGACTTCTAGATGACAAAGATTTTTACTTCTTATGAGAATATATTGTTGCTGTATACATATACCTTCAGACTGGATAGAAAATTCTGATCCATCTGATTTGCTACTGTGTGTCAGGTCAACGATATGAACAGAAAACTACTATAATTAGCTGTGTAGCACTGTTACGTAGACAGGCCAAAATAAATCGAATTGAACCAAACTGAATCTTTTAGACTCAACGAACCATAATCAAAGTGTGCATTAGGGCTCCCGTTAGCACATATCCAAACAGATAAATTAATAAGAGAAGCGCCTTCTCATGGTACCTGGCCTAAAGGCAGGAGTTACACTAAACAATACTAGAGTATATTTACTGGGCTGCAATGTACTTAGAGACAAGATTAAAGCCAAAAGATAGAGTCAAAACTAGGAGAAATCACAGCAAATAGGTACCAGTAAGAACAGAAATACAGCAGAGAAGTAATCTGATGCAAATGGAGAGTGAAGAGAGCATAATGGTAACTTATTCAATAGTGGAAATGAACACATATTGTTGTATTGTATTCAGTTCTTGGTTATTCATGTGTGATTTACCGATTTTGTGGATTATTTTTCCCTCTGCTAGTCCTTCTACATCCACCTGAGTCATCTCTTGCCATCTTCAGTTCATATGTGCCCAGGGGACCCCAAAATAATGTTTACCATTAATCTATTTCAAACTCAATCAGCATAGCAAACCCCAAAATAATGTTTACCATTAATCTATTTCAAACTCAATTAGCATAGCAAACCTGATGGGATGGCTCCGGTACTGATCAAAGACCCCTTCACCTCTCCAGAAATCAAATCTGATGTCACATTTTCACTAGAGAGAGAGAAGTCAGAATGGGAATTGAATTTGGTAAATGAGGATACTGGTCAATTAACCTTTGCCTGTTGCCTTTTTGCTAAGTTAAATTGATCCAGATATAATCGGTCAACTCCATTAAGTTCATTTACAGGCTAGACAGTGTACTCCTAGGATGATGAAAAATAGAAAAGTCACCACCCAAAGCTGGTAAAGGCTTACACTCAGAGTTCTTGACTTGAGTGGATGAGCTCCAAACAGTAAAAAAGGAAATCATAGGAATTTGTTCCAGGCAAAAGGGACACAAATATTTCACAGTGGAAATTTGAGCTCCTCATTTCAGTGGATTATAAGATTCTCGAGGGAAGAGACCTTTTTTTTAATACTGTTTCTGTATTTCCTTCAATACCTAAGCACTTTGCCTGCAAACATAACCTGAAAACCCATATTTACAGTGGCCAAGCTCTTGAGTTACTGTTCTAAGTTCAAGTCTTGTTATACCATTTACCAACTGGATGACCCTCAGCAATTTACTTGATTTCTCTGAGCCTTGGTTTACCTCCCTAGAAAGTGAGTATAATGATACCCACTCCTAGAGATGTTGTAACGACTAAGTGAGCTATTCACTGCAAGGTGCAAAGCACCATGGCCGGCAGAAAATGCGATCAGTACAGGGAGAAGTAGTATTCCTGTCATTATATTACTTACTTGACTGACTGACTCCAGGGATGAGCAAAGTAGATCATAAAAGAAACAGGACTTTAAAGAATTGGTTATTTCAACAGAAGAGCTGGATCTTTAAAAAAAGAAAGAAGCGATGGTGGCGGGCAACCCCACGTGTGGGTACTACACTAACCTACTAACATATTTTATGTATTTTATTCTTTAGCCCTTAGATTCTTTCTACTGATACTTAAGACCAACATTTACTAAAACCTAGAGCTTTGGGAGTGGGAGAAACACGGATATTCTGTGTTGTTTATAAATAAAAAATGGGGGGAGGGAATGATTTTGGTGTTATTACCCAAGTGACACAAGATAAATGCACAAAAAGCCCCAGGTTCCATGGCATCTGAAATCCCAGTGATTTTGTTCAGACCTCTTTCAAAGTCCCGGCAACGGCACAACCTCAGACCTTTTCAGGATAATCAGCTTCTGATCCGGGACCTCAAAGTGCGAAGAGAAATTCAAGCCCACTCAGAGACCGACAAGCATGTAGAAACACAAAAGTTGAGGAAAGGAATAGCATCTTAAAAACTGTGCAGGACGCAAACTCCCAGTGGTTTGTACTGGCTCTACTTTCTTCAGCCCCAGGTGGGTAGAGGACTCATTTTTTGTTTAAAAACCTTTTCCTTCCTTCCTCTTCATTGTCTATCTCCTTGTTCTCCAAACTAGCTCTCTGCTCTGAGCTGGCAAATAGCTACGGGCACTGTCTCCTTGAAAGTAAGAAGCTCCGGCAGTTCACCCTGTTCCCAGTTCTATGATTCACATGAGAATTCCTTCACAGCTGCTCAGACTCTTAATACAAGGATTAGAACGATAGCTGTTTAAAATTCCTAAGCCAGAGGAGGTTTCGCGGGGCTTCTAATCAGCCAGCAGTCAGCCAGGCCCTTGCAGACAAGGCTCTGCAGGTTCCGTGGACCCAGGAACAATAGCACAGCCCCACCCTCCCTTGGAAGACTGGCCCGACCAGTCCCACTGCACTCTTGAGGACAGTGGCCAAGCCTGGCATTGGTGACATTAACATTTTGGTTAGTCACGAAGTAAAGGCTTCACCTAGAAACCTTCATTTCCTATACAGCAGGGCAGACAAGGTCCAACGGAAAATTTTCCTGAACTACTTCCCTAAAAGAGGCCAGTTCGGGCTTCCCTGGTGGCGCAGTGGTTGAGAGTCCGCCTGCCGATGCAGGGCACGCGGGTTCGTGCCCCGGTCCGGGAAGATCCCACATGCCGCGGAGCGGCTGGGCCCGTGAGCCATGGCCACTGAGCCTGCGCGTCCGGAGCCTGTGCTCCGCAACGGGAGAGGCCACAACAGTGAGAGGCCCGCATACAGGAAAAAAAAAAAAAAAAAAGAGGCCAGTTCTACAATGAGGAAGTGACCCACTAAGCAATATATGTCGGTTTGATCCTTAGAGAAATCAGGTTTAACCCACTAGCATCTCTAGCTGATTGGCAGACAGACCTGGGTCCCATACCCCAGCCCTGCCTTGTAATCTGGGCAGGTTACATAAAAATCAACCTTCCAGTATTACTCAGTTGACTCAGACTTCCTGTGCTTTGGAACATTTTGAATGATAGCGTGGTATTTACAAACCAGAGGGGCTTTTAATCTTTTATATCACATGCTGGTACTGGATTCACAAACTGCTAAATAAATAGCCTCTCAAATTGGCTTCTAGGCAATGGTGACAATTTGTACTTTCATTGTAAATATATGCATGGCTTTTCAAGAGGTTTGCTAACTAGTTTAGAAATGTTCCACGGGGAAAATGAGAAGTGGACTTGAAAGTCAGTTATTTTCTCTTTTAAATTTTAAATAAAAAACAATGTGATTACTTGGTGATTACAAATAAAGTGAAATGGCGACTTGTTCACCTAATCAGCTTTTTTTTTCCTTAAGAACCTTCCACTCGCCACTTCCAATAATTCAATTCAACAGAAAGGTTTCTCAGTGACTGAGAATGTAAGAATCTTGCCTCTATTTTTAGGTAGGTAATTGAAAATACAAAGTCTATACTCTGAAGATGTTCTCCTATTTTTGAGTTAAATTAAACACACATTAGACACACAGACATGGAAAACAAACTTATGGTTACCAAAGGCGAAAGGGGTGAGGGATAAATTAGGAGTTTGGGGTTATCATATTTACCACTATATATAAAATCGATAACCAGTAAGGACCTACTCTACGGCACAGGGAATATTCAGTATTTTGTAACAACCTATAAGGGAAAAGAATCTGAAAAGAATATATACATATATATATACATATATATGTTAGAATATATATATATATATACACACACATAACTGAATCACCTTGCTGTACACCTGAAACTAGCACAACACTGTAAATCAACTATACTTCAATAAAAATTTAAACACACACACACACACACACACACACACACACACATATTTTGCTTCTTATTAGTACCATACAACTGGCAAAAGAAGAAGGAGGTTGTGAAAATCAAATCAGGAAATGTTTTTACTTCCTAGCAGCTATGGTAAAGCCCTGAGGGGAAAAAGAATGAAATAAAAGATCTTTTTTAAAAAAAAAAGTTTGGGCTTTCTGTATGTAAAGTGGACTACTGAGCATTGTAGATACATTCATTAACATCCCTGATAACATGTAAAGAAACTTTGACCACACAGTGTATACAGAGGATGTTTTAAGTACACCATCCACTATATCAACTCAGGTCCATAGAATGAGTTCCATTTCTGTAGATCAATTTTGCCATTAGAGCAAAAAGTCCTGGCCCACAGTATCTCCAAACATGAGTTCAGCAGCAGAGCTGCACCTGCTGTGGCTGTGTTGTATGGGTTTACAACAGAGATTCCGACATTGCTCTATGATGGGAAAAGCAGTCACTACCCAGAGCAAGCGAGAAATTTAGCAATGACACTTAATACACACTTTTATCCTATTCCTTATAAAACGACTTCCTTAATCCTTACTTGCATGCAAAATTCTTCTTGAATTTTTACTTTATTATAAGATATTCCAGTTGACTCCCTTGGAGTACTTCAAGAGTATTCCGTGGGCAGTTTTCACTGTGAATTTCAAACATCAACCTGAGCTATTGAAAAAAGGCCCTGGGGTTATTTTTTTGTTTTTAAAATGCTATACATAACGGCTTTCAATGTACAAGACATGATAGAGTGAAAAAAATACTTGTTTAACTTCTTAACTTTGTTTTTCTCTCTGTAATACTAGCCTGGCTGTGTTTTTTCTTAATTCCAAGCAGCAGGGAACCTAATTTATGAACTTTTCCTCAATAAAAAAACAACGACTGGAAAGTTTAACATTGAATTAAGGAGGCTTCAGGACCAGCAGGTACACAATGACAGATTTACAGGGGCCAAGGACTGATAACTATATTTTAGGTCTAGGAAACATCTGCTCAGAGTAAGGAGTTTATGGTTTTCATATCAAATAGAAGGAAAAAAAACACATTGATCTGAGACTTTGGTAGTTTTATTTTTTATGTTTTAACCAACGGTAATGCAAATCCTATTCCAGTGGGCTTGTACAATTCCTTGATATGTTCTACTAATATCCAGGGCATACAGAAATTGCCACATGAGGAAATGGTAAAGGTAAGAGAGAATCAGAGTTTTCGACGGAAAATTCATAAGCCCATGCTGTAGGGGGGAAAGTTTAATTAAATGTAACATTCAATTAATCTAAAATTCTTTCTCCATGTAAGACCATAGATTATAGGGGCTTCCTCAATCACCTCAACATACTAATCTAAAATAGTGAAATCCCTGGAAATACTCAGAATTCGACATCCCAGATAGTAAATACAGATACAGAGAAATTTCGCATAAACGTACAACGACCTTGGTAATGAACTCGTCTTTTTTTTTTTAACTCCAGTCTTTCAGACTCATTCTAAATAATTGCATGCAGCCAGGAATTGGCTGTCATCCAGTGAATGTGGACTGTGGACACTGACCAAGCTGTTTGACATTTTACCCCCTTCCCGTCTATTTTCAGTCCACATTCTCCCTCCACGGTGACTTTCTGGTTAGGCCTTATCTGGTTTTGGCTGTCTCTACTGCCCACTTCAGATAACTGCTCAGCTCTCCACTTGGCTTCTTGCTGGGTAGGCTTGACCGAAGAGAATGGATGAAGAAGAAGCCAGCATTTTCCTTTGATCTCTTAGAGCTCAGGATTCCGTTATATAATCTACCATAAATCCTGGCAATAGAGATTGACATCAACTTCCAAACTTGCCATAATATGACACTCCTCGTTGATTCATTACAAATCCTGACATTTCTTAATTAACATGAACTCAATACTTCAGTTTGTCAGTGATAAGACATTTTGTTTTAGTTGCCTTCTCCATAGTTTTAAGGGTTGCCTTGATTAATTTTTCTCTTCTGCAATCTAAGCCTTAAATGCCAAATGTTCTAACTGGCTATCTGCCTCTAAGGTTTAAGCTCACAGATGTTTCCTTGTGGCCACAGCAAATACCACTCCTCTGAGAATAAGTCTGATAAACAAAATTGGCAATAAATTTAGAACTAAAGAGCTGGATAAGAAATTTAAATACAGCCCTTGTTAGCTAGCTACACTTTCGTAAATCTACAAACTTGCCTAGTGTGCTCAATTCTCAAATATTGGTGTTAGTGGATTCTAGAAATCCCGTCAACAAATTAAAGCCTTAAACAATCCAAAAACTTCCTTCACTTTAACAGTATAAATCCCTTTCCCTACTGGCCACATTACCATGGCTGCTAACAAGTAGAAAATTGGCCCACTTAAATTTCGCTTCTATTCCAAGGGCTGAGGGAGGAGTAAAATGGATAGAATCCAGATGGTGAGAAGAGTGTGAAGCAAGGGCCCTGTGTAGTCTGAACATGAATAATTTGTGAACTGCTCTGAATGATGAATACTCAACCATATTAATATTGCTTATGCAACATGAATGCTATAGTAAGCAGGAGACCTTTGCTTTCTGCTTTTGCGTTTCCTAGAAAACAACACTCTTCTATGAATATTCTCCTCCACAAACTAGACTTGAAGTACCTCTTTGCTGGATTTGTGAAGCCTAAGTAACCTGGAGGAATACACCAGCAAACCAACGTGAGCAGTGTTCTTCATGCTGAATGTTATGATGTCACCCTGTCCCTGTACTTTTCTACTTAAAATACGATGCCCAGGCATGGCCCACCAGGGAGCATTCTCAGGAGTGGAGTATTATCACTTGAGATTTATTGTAACTGAAATTAAATTATTTAGTGTGCTTCCCCCCCCAACTCCCAACCTCCAATAAGTCGTTGCCTTTTCTTGTTTTTTCTTTTAATTGGTATCCTTGCCTTTTATTTACCCTTAGAAGAGAAGGAAAAAAAGAGGCAAAAAGAAAGCACAATCTGACCCCTTCCCTTTATCCTCAAATCACTGGATTCATAAGCATAAAACACTTCAGACAGCTGCAAGAGATATCAGAGTCTTCTTTTTCTGGTTAGAGTCCTAAATCAATGGAATGATGACATGTCTTTTATTCCCAGCATAGATGCCCATGGGTTTGACTGTGCTTATATAATATCTCAATTCACTGTTCTAAGTGGAGACTGCTGAAAGCAAGAACTATAGAATCATAAAGCATGGCCACAGAGACCATAGGGCTCCCCTAGTCCAATGCCTTCATTCAACTGATGAGGGAAATGGAGCCTCAAAATTGGACTTGTTCAAACAAAGCTGGAGACATAACACTTTCTGGTTTCAAAAAATATTATGAGGCTACAGTAATCAAAACAGTATTGTACTGGCATAAAGACAAACATATGGACCAACAGAATAGAATAGAGAGCCCTGAATAAATCAGCACATACACAGTTGATTGATCTTCAACAAGGTTGCCAGGAATACACAATGGGGAAATGATTGCTCTTCAAGAAATGGTGTTGGGAAAACTGGATATCCACATGGAAAAGAATGACATTGGATGCTATCTTACCTAGTAACAAAAATCGACTCAAAATGGATTGAAGACTTAACTGTAAGACCTAAAACTGTAAAACTCCTAGAAGAAAATGGGGGAAAGTTGCATGACATTGGTCTTGCCAATATTTTATTGGATATGACACCAAAAGCACAGGCAACAAAAACAAAATAAACAAGTGGAACTGCATCAAACTAAAAAGCATCTGCACAGGAAATAATCAACAGAGTGAAAAGACAACCCATAGGATGGAAGAAAATATTTGCAAACGGAATATCTGATAAAGAGTTAATCTACAAAATATGTAAGGAGCTCATACAACTCAATATCAGAAAGACAATCCAATTTTTTAAGGGACTTAGAACTTGAATAGACATTTCTCCAAAGACATACAAATGGCCAGTGGATACATGAAAAAATACTCATCATCACTGATCATCAGAGAAATGCAACTCAAAACCACAATGAAATATCACTTACACCTGTCAGGATGGTTATTATCAAAAACACAAAAGACAAGTACTGGCGAGAATGTGGAGAACCCTTGCACACTGTTGGGAGGAATGCAAAATGGTTTAGCTGCTGTAGAAAACAGTATGGAGGTTCTTAAAAATTAAAATAAAACTACCAGATGACCCAGCAATCTCACTTCTGGGTATACAGCCAAAAGAATGGAAACCAGGATCTGGAAGAGATATTAGCATAACCATGTTCATTGCAGCACTATTCAAAATAGTTTGTTCAACGTGAAAACAACCTAAAAGTCCACCAAGAGATAAATGGATTAAGAAAATGTGGTATAAACATACAATGGAATACTATTCAGCCTTTAAAAAAGAGTAAATTTTACAATATGTGGCAATATGGTTGGACCAAAAGGAAGTGAAATAAGCCAGTTACAGAAACACAAGTACTGCGTGATTCTGCTTATGTGACGTATCTAAAATAGTCAAATTCATAACATCAAAGACTGGCATGGTGGGGCTTCCCTGGTGGCGCAGTGGTTGAGAGTCCGCCTGCCGATGCAGGGCACGCGGGTTCGTGCCCCGGTCCGGGAAGATCCCACATGCCGCGGAGCGGCTGGGCCCGTGAGCCATGGCCGCTGAGCCTGCGCGTCCGGAGCCTGTGCTCCGCAACGGGAGAGGCCACAACAGTGAGAGGCCCGCGTACCGCAAAAAAAAAAAAAAAAAAAAAAAAAAAGACTGGCATGGTGGTTACAGGGGCTGGAGAGAGGAGGAAATGGGAGTTATTAATCAATAGACATAAAGTTTCAGTTAAGTAAGCTCTAGAGATCTATCATACAACATTGTACCTCAGGATCAAGGAATATGTCAGGCTCTCTCGAACACAATTATGTACCGAACATCTCAGGACCTCCCACAGCACTAGAGTGAAGCCGGCACAAAGCCCATCATTGCACTTGAGGCACTCTCGGTCTGGTTGGGAGCACAGACTCTGGACAGACCTTAATACACCACAGCTCATTCCTTAAATAAAATCAGGGAAAAAATTAACAGTGTGTATCAAGTTGAACTGTATTGGATTCTGAGTAACTCTAATCTCTAAATATCCTTTAGTAAAATTTGATGCAAGGGGAGCCTGGAGGTGAGGTAAAAGGCTTTGGGGAAGAGTTTTGTGTTTCTTGCTAAAAGGTACAGAGGCAGCCACCTACGTCCTTTTGTCTTGAGTGGTACCAGTTCCACTTGTTAATTATAGAAACAAAGATAAGCAAAAAAAAAAAAAAAAAACAGAAAGAAATTTGTATCTGTATTTGTTACATAGTTTTAAAATGAAGTATATTAAAATGGATTATCAGATGTGATGTGACCGTCTTTATTTACTGTACATGGTTTTAAGGAAATGAACGCTGACAGATGATGGCCATAGTAAATAAAGATGAGCGTACAAAAGACAAATGTTTTCTGTGAGATAAACTCAAAATTACTTGCAGATTTCTTTGTATCTTTTTAGAAATTCTGAAAGGAAATACCCCATTGAGACGATTTCTACGAACAGCAGAGGGAGGAAGGGTCTCAGAAATGCAGATTATCCATTTGTGAAAGTGCTTGAAGGGCTCCTGAACCAACCTAGAGGAAGAGGTATGTTTGGAGAGCTTGCTCAGCTGCTGGCTATCTGATAAGAGAACAGTTTGATGGAATCGGAGGAAAAAGAAATGCCAAAACCCCAGTGGCAATCTACTATCCCAGCAAAGGGCAAGGACCTAGACCAGGAGCCGTAACTACTCAGACTTAGCAAGTCTTACACTTGTCAGTTTCCCTAAGCTGTCATTTTGTTGGGGCCTGTCTCTTCCCCCTGGTGACTGCGAGTTCCCACAAGGGGCTGTGCGTTTTCTTCAAGGCATCGAGAAAGAGGAGGTGGAAGACTGTGCCCCATTTGTATTCATTCTTAGCAGGAAACCTCAAAGAATGGAGAGTTGGGGATGGCTATAAAGAGTGAAGTCAGCTGAAGCTCCCGGAGGCCGGGGTTAGGAAAATGAAGCTCGAGGTGTGCAGCTGAACCAGTCTTGGTGGTTTTTTACAACAGAACGGCAAGGGCAGCTCCTAGCCACTTGTCTTCTCAGAGAAGTCAGAGAGCATCCCGAACACTGCAGGGATGCCCCCGGGAGAGGATTACTCAGAGAGGGAACAGGCTGACTCCCAGCCTACCTGCCACTATCCTGCCAAAGCCCCACCCCTTCTGCCCACCCTATTCACAGGCTTTGCCACATGCTCCGGAGGCCAAGACTCTCCACCCACACCTCCACCACTGCACACACTCTCAGGTCTTTGGAACATAAACCAACCCACCTCTCATACCCACTTCATAGCCCCACACCAGGGCCACTCTCATTCACATGGTGACAAGATTAGACATGTAACTAAGTCATTATTTATGCATTCCATATGTAAAACTTGTATTTCATAAAACTGAACTTTTTATAAAGGTCTTCTACGTCCATTATTTAATTTAATCCTCATGAATGGCCATAAAACTTCTGTAACTCAGATATCATTATTCCCCTTTTATAGATGAAGATACCGAGGCCTGGAGAGGGTATGATATTATCTCTTGTCAGCCCTAGATGCTCAACTTGCTTCTCCAAGGCAAGGATCATAATGATCAAAAACTTTAGAAATGAATATTTTGTCAAATGATGACTGAGAGCATGGGCTTGGGAAACAGAGAAGCTTATCTTCAAGTCTTAGAACTGTCATTTATAAAGCCATCTACCATTGGACACTTTACCTAACTTTGCAAAGCCTTAGTGTCCTCAATTGTTAAATTGGAATCATACTATTGTTTACCACTTGAGGCTGTAGTGAGGATTAAATGTGATCATGCCTCTAAAAAGCATTGTACAAAACAAGAGCTCCCTAAACGGGAATTGTTAATATTCAATATAATTGCTGTCCCTACCACCTCATGGGCATGAAGTATTTGTTATACAGCCAGTGAGGGAGAGACCATCCCAGGTCTTTGGCATCACACTGAATGAGAAGTCAGGGTACAACTCCACACGTGCATAGACTCAGGTTTTGCCCAACCACCAAGCAAAACACTTCTTTGGACAGCAAAATGAATGTGAAGCATTTGTACCAAGTTTCATACATACTTGTCTCAGCAAGTATTTGCCCATTTTCTTTGCTACTCTTCTTATCACAAATGGATGTGACTATCCTTAGGGTCACAAAGGAAAAGAAGTCATGATGGAGAGTAGGATATTAAGGGTTTCTGCACCTTCTCTTCCAACACTTTATGCTCATTACAGAAGCAGCAGCATTGCAACCGTGGCATGCTCAGCTGGCTGCATTTGTTGACTTTTTTTTCAGGTCAAGTTCCCTGTTATGGTCCAATGGATGCAAACTCCTAGTGTCTGTGGTGCTGACCATGAGGTCTGGTCATTTATTCCTCCAACATCTATTATCAGATACTGTACTAGGCTTGGAATAAAAATGACTTCATTATATTTAGTTTCTAACACGCGAGGACCGCATTGAGTGGTTTAATATCATTTATTCCACACAATTAGATCCAGTGGCCACTCTTATTATCCCTACTTTGCAGATGAGAACTTTGAGGGCAGAGGTTAAGTATCACAACTGGAAGGTGATGGGAGCTATGGCTTGGACCCAGCAGTCTCCTGTGGATTTGAATTGAACTACTGAGTATCTGAATCCTCCCCAGAGAGTTCCTGCTAGGGGAGACCTGAGCAGAAGCTTTCCAGCAAGATATTTTTAGGGGTGAATAGATAATGCAAGCCTCTGCATCCTGACTCTTCCAGATTGTGAAAGAAAAAAATTTGACACTCCTTAGAAAGAATCATAAACTCATTGATGTGCAAGGTTTTGTCGGGGTCCAGTGGGAATGACCCAGAGGAAGTCTACTGAGATGTTGCCCAGAAGGCAAGCTCACCGTCCTCACCATCACCTTCCTCAAAAGCCACCTGTTAAGTACCTGCATCGAAAACTAGCACTTTATTACACTCTGGGCAGGGTGTAATAGTAATGGGCAGGACCACTTCTCAACCAGTACGGGTGAAACATGGCTATGAATATTTTACAAAACTGTGGATGGTGTGTTCAGAGGTGGGTCACTCTCATCCTTGCCTATTAATCTTTGCAGCCAATCTGCAACCATAAACCAGAGCTGTTCTCTGTTTCTGGCAAACCGAAGCCTAACTACCAGGCCCTCAGCCCCAGCAGTTGTTCTGATCAACTGGACTCAATGAATACAGACAGATACTCAGAGAAGCTATAGAAAAACCTCATAAAAATGTTTAGCAGACATGCGGTGCAAATATTTATATTGTAGAGAGGTTTAGAGTGGGTGCTAGGAAGAAGGAAGGAGGTAGTTAGCTCTACATCCTAAACTGAATGAAAGATAGAGTTAACCGAAGTGAAAGATAATTGTTGCACTTTGTCCTTGCTGCAAGTTTGAGATGCCTGAGCTTTATCATTTTCCTGCCATAAAACAAAACAAATATCTCTAAGAAAAATATCCTGCTAGGAAATATGACCCTTATATTCATATTCAAATTTTTGTTTTTTTCCCCCTCCATGTTATCTCTGATAATTACATTATTTTTATTCCTAATTTCTTTAAAATCTAACACTCTGTATGGTATTACATCTAACCTCTGGAATAGTATAGCCACGTGTGTTAAAGCCTAGTGAGCAGTCTTCGTAGGATATTCACAAAATTGGAGAAACATTTGCTTTGGAGAAATAAGAAGGGGGTGGAAGGAGTAGAAATGGGGTCTGAAGCCTAGATCTCAAAAGTGCCCACCTAATTTCCCTTCCTTTGTCTCTCGGTTCATGTTAAGATAAAACTCGAATACTTCTTCTACCTCATCTTCATAAGTTCACTCTCAACATTAATATACACCATACACATGATATATGTGATACATACATTGCATTCAAAACCAGATGAGTTTCCCAGCAACCTCGTGCGTGGAGTTGCTCTACAAACCTATTAGATCTGGCCCAGAAAGCCAATAGAAATCTGGCACCTTTGAACAGGAATCATTGCCGTGATCCAAGTCCTGATAAAGCCCAATCCTTACATTAAGGTTATAAAAAAAAAATCATGTTGGCTTCTATGGGCATGTCTGGGAGAGCAAAAACTGGTTACCCTCTTGACACAGCACAAAACTTAGAACTCAACGTGCATTTCCTGAAACGTGTGGCAATTCCTCTAACCAAAATGAAAGTAGGCTGCCCTGTCCTTTGTGACTGCCACATCATTACTCAAGTAGCACTCTGCTTGTGGTGGGGAGGCATTTATGTGCATACCATCCCCTGTAAAAAGCGACCGGGAGTTTTTTACAGGGGAGCAAACTGAGGCAGCAAGACCCCAAAGAACTTACCTGAAATCACAGGGCACTTTAAGGACAGGGTGGCTGACTTTTGGATTTTGCTAGATGGCGTAGCTTTTCAGAAAACTTGACTGCCTCCAGGAAGCAAATAATGGCTTATTCAGATTGCTTAGTTCAAACGCACATAAGTTACGGCACCAAAGATTAAGAAAACAGGTAGCGTGTTCATGCTAGTCCGTGATCAGGCCAATTAATAACTTTTGAGATTCTGCCGCATTCCAATAATCCAGAACTTCCTAGCTAGAGCTGGATCAAATAAATAGGCGTTATCTGGGACAGGCAGACAGCCTGTCAGTGCTGTACTAAGAAAAGGGTAGTCGGGTTGCCCTCTGACTCAGCTGAATATTATTCGAAAAGTGAATTTTCACTGTACCAAGTTTAGATTTAACATTTTAACGTCGTAGAAATGCTTGCCAGTAACTTTGCAAAATATCCCTGGAGCATTAAGAGAAAAATGAACATCTTTTCATAGGAGAGGGAAGCTCTAAAGTTACATCATGCTTGTAAATAGTAGCACATATAACAAAAAGAAAAAAATATATTGAGAAGAAGAAATAGGAGTACCTACTTGAGGAGAAGAATGTCACTGAAAGACTGTCTTCTTATGCTATAGAAGGGGCAAGGGAAAGGAACATTAACCTTTCAAGCCCGTTAAGGAGCTTCTGAGCATGGAGCCTTTATTTTCAGTTTTGGTGAAAGCTGTTCTGAGGCAGTAGACAGGAGGCTGTTATGACCATGAAATTAGGAAATGTGGGAACTCAAAAATAAAGAACTAGCACCACCATTTGACTAGGAGTGGAAACATCTCCCGTACAAAAGAGAGGAGGGGGTGGCCTTTCTTTCTCCACATGAGGCCCGTTTCTAACTATCTTAGCACTTGGGTCAAGGTAGACGTCTCACAAGGGTGTAAGTCCTCTGTTAATCTGCCTGAAAATTTTTTTAATGTAATCCAGCTGATTTTCTCTTCACTACTAATGAAGCTTGAAGTCTAGACAGGCATGCTGAGTTGGAAAAATAATAACAATCAAGGATTCATTCAGCACATCAATTTTGTTGATCCCAGATTAGTTAAGGAGTCGGGACACCTGTTTGGTGAGCGTTTTCGTATCTTTCTCTTTCAGCATTGACTCAAGGACTCTGCATGTCTGGTCACTGATGAATTAGGTTCTGGACTTCAGTATCCTGCAGAGGTTAGCTTCTCTCTGACTCCGAAGCCATTCCTCTGCCACCTGATCTTCCCATGAACAGCTGGCTTTCCTCCAGCCATTTAAGAGTTTGCGGCATGTTCTGTTTTGTTTCATTTGCATGGGTAGTATGTATTCTAAAGGATTTTTTTTTGAACATATTAGATTTTTCTGCTCAAGTCCGAAGAAAGGCTGGTTTTTCTGCAAGTGAGAATGGTGGAAGAGAGGTTGAAGAAGAGGAGGCTCTCTTGCTCACGGGCTTTCTAGAATCTCCAAGTGCAGGCTGACATCTGTAGGGCAAGCCATGCATCTCAAAACTGGCTTAGGAGAGAAAATCAAAATTCTCACAATCAATGCTTTAAAACATTTAGAAACAAAGGCTCTTAATTGTCTTCCATCATCTCTATACTTGCAAGTTAGCCTGTAAAATAATTTGAATATGCAAATTTGTCTGAGATTAATTTCCACATAGAGCTGGACATATTTTAGGTAATATGTAAAGTATTTCATTTTGACTTAAGAAACATAGAATTTCAACAAGATGCACTTACCAAAAAACCCATCATGTATACTAATGCATTGTGGCAGTTTTATTAGCTTTTTATTATTTTTATTATGACTTGTGGCAAAAGGTAAATTATTTACTAAAATGTTTTGAACACTTAAAACATTTTGAAAGCAAAATATTTTTTTCGAAATTAATTAAATCCTATAGTTATTTGATTTGTCAGAATGGGTGAGGTATGCTTTTCAAATGGCATTTAGCCACCTGTTAAAATCAGCTGTGCACCTCAATACAGAGAAGAAAATTATTTAGAGCAACATTTCTCAAAATAGGGCATCCGGTGAATTCTGAAGGTTATGGATTCTTTTCTACTCATTAGAAAATTTAAATGTATAATATACAATTCAGATAAAATAAAAATTAGGTCAATCATCCTTCAAAGACTATTACTGACATTCATTTGTATTCTAATATGTGCTTTCTCAAGTGGGAGAGTACAAATAACAGCAAAAGCCTTCTGAGCAGGCACTAGAGGTCAATACTATTCTAAGCACTTTCACGACAACTCAATGAGGTAAGTACCATTGCAAACCCATTATACAGATGAGGAAACCGTAGGATACCAAGGTTAAGTACCTACCCCAACATTTTATAGCTGGAGTCATGGTTCAAACTCAGGTGGTCTGACTCAATCACCAAAGCTTTTAACACTCCACTGCAGAATCAAAACCAGCACATGGTGGGAACACAAATGTTTTACATGTATCATTGGAAGAAAAAATTGAGAAGTTATCAGTGAATGGGTAAGAACATGTTTCTACAGATTGATATAGAAAGGTTACTATGAATCATCTTAAAGTTTATCATGCTAATGAAAACACTAAAAATAAAAATGTCTGCTTGGACTGACATTGTTTTAAAATATTCTGTGCTTTCTTCTAGAAAAAAAAAATCTCCTTTGAGGAAAAGTTTCTAATTAAATTGTGTTCACCATTGTTAGATAGACTGAATAATGAAAAAACAAATAGGAAGAAAAGAACAATGTAAGGGAAGCAGCGTGATACAGTGTAATTGAAACCAACACGGTGCAAAGTTAATCTCATAAGTATAATTCAAAGAGAAGTATCACACCTTTATGCCTAATTCCCTCACATGCATTTTACAAGTGAAAAATGAAGCCTTTTATTTCATCGAAGTCAGGTTATCCACTATATCTTTACTTTTTAAAAATCAACATACACATTCCCTTAAGTGGCATGCTGTTTGTTAAGAAATACAGAACAAGGAAGTTCTAGATCTTTCCAGGTTCCAACTTTTTTTTTTTTTTTAAATACTTCTCATTCCAGAAGTGATCACTAACAGCCTGGTCTTCACAAGCAAAGTAAAGCAGAAAATTGATGCAATCTGTCTGGGTCATTCAAGCAAAATTCTGCTGTGATCTGGGTGATTCAGGTTAAAATAAAACTCAGGTTTTTGATTTGGAGTGGTTTTGTCTGATGCCCCAGGCAATAGCAGAGTTTGTGACTCAATTACGTAGTTAATTGTCCAAATTCTTTGTTTGCCCTTATTAGCAAAGATGTTTGCTTTGGGCGGCGCTCTAAGTATGATTTCATCGGATTCTGAAGGCAGCCCTGCACATTCAGTTGGCCTCGTGAAGAGAAATCCAAATTGAAACTCTGCCTTGAGATACCAGTCAGTACCCAAGCACCCACTCACTCAGCTCTCTAAGGGCAATTGCCCTGCCCTCAGCTCCTGTTGCCTAGACAACCAAGTCACATCCACATGATCCTCAGCCCCACCTCAGATAGAGCTAATTGGATCAGAGATAAGCATCTAACCCAGATAGGCGGGGACCAAGGACATGGCCTAATGTGAAAAGATGAACTTGACCAATCATATTCAGCTCTCAGGATGTATGAATTTTGGAAATCTAGACTGAGATAGCGAGACACACAGGCAGGAAGGATGTCTTGGGGTAGACTGGAGGCCACAGTTAGCAAAGGCCCTTAGCAAATGAAGTTACGTGAGGACAGAGAAACCCAATGGCCAAGATGAACAAATATGGGGCTCTGGGCCCATGAGCGCGTGGCAGGGTCTGTACAGCTGCGTTGGTCACTGGCCGGGTTGTGAATGTCACACAAATTCTTCCATAACCCTTATTACCAGGTATCCAAGGGAGTCTCTGTTCCTTGCCATAAAAACCTGTAACTAAAACACTCATCCCGGATCACAGGTGGTAGTTTGTGTAGCAGAAGGCAGACTGTCCAGCAGTCCTGTTTTCAACGTACAGGTCCAGGGTATTTGAAAACAGAGCCTTAATAGAACCAATATCTGGTGACTCAAATTGAAACTCTCTAGTTGAAGCTTATAGGGATAAAGATAGTCTCTTTCTCAAAAAAGAAAAAAAAAAAAAAAGAAGGACCAACTTCCTTCAGATAACAAAGATGTTAGGCAGAAAATACTTTTGCAAAAAGATAACAAATTCAATTAAACCTTACCCTTCATCTCTAGAAAGGCCTTTAAAATTTCCCTTCATAAATCACATGCCTCTTTTTTATATAGAAAAAGATATATAGCAAGTCACAAACATCCCATGTGAAGAAATAATTATTGAAAAAACTTCTGGTAGAAGAATAAATGGGCTTTTATACTGATAGGGGTGACAAAGGAAATAGCATCTGAAGAATACCATGGTTTAAAGTGGAAAAGCTAGGGGCTTCCCTGGTGGCACAGTGGTTAAGAATCCACCTGCCAATGCAGGGCACATGGGTTCGAGCCCTGGTCCAGGAAGATCCCACATGCCACGGAGCAACTAAGCCCGTGTGCCACAACTACTGAGCCTGCACTCTAGAGCCCTCGAGCCACAACTACTGAGCCCACGTGCCACAACTACTGAAGCCCGCGTGCCTAGAGCCCGTGCTCCACAACGAGAGAAGCCACCACAATGAGAAGCCCGTGCACCGCAACGAGGAGTAGCCCCCGCTCGCTGCAACTAGAGAAAGCCCGCGCACAGCAACGAAGACCCAATGCAGCCAAAAAATAAATTAAATAAATAAAAAATTTTTTAATCTTTAAAAAAAGAAAAGTGGAAAAGCTAGTCACTCTGCTGAGCAAAGAAAATCTCTCCGTGACCCTCCTTACTCCCCCAAGTCCCTGCCCCTCCATCTTCTCCCCAGACACCAGTCCCTGACCACTGCTCAACCCCATCCGTCTCGGTTGCCAGATACACAAACACACACACGCTTCTCCTTGGTGGGAAGCGAGGTCTCAACTAGCATTCGGAGAAGGTTGGCCCTTCCAGGAGTTTATTTTCATGGAGTAATAGGAGAACTTCTAAGGGGAAAAGAGAACCCCACAAATGTCATGCAAGGCCAAGGAGCCAGGGCCAGAGGAAAAGGGTTTTTAAATACAGCACAGATTTGTCACTGTTTGTCAAGTGTACTGCAAGAACAGGCTGCTATAAAAAGCAGAAGAAAAATCTCTGTAAGACATTGAGAGCAAAGGGAAGCCTTGATTCCTAAACCACATGACAACTAGGAGTGAGCTGCTCTCCCCACTTGAGGATCCGGCCACCTAAGCAGCAGGTGAACCCAGCCCTCATTGGCGCCTCTGATTGGCACCAGCGGCAACCGCCTTGGCTTCAGCAGGCCTGCAGTGACTCTCAACACCTGGGGCAAGTTCAGCAGCAACTGCTTATTCATCTGGGGACACAGGAAGGAAGAATTTGATAGGACTTCAGCTTGTAAAAAAAAAAGAGTTGATGGAGAACAGAGCAAGAACAATATTATTTTCCTATTGTTTTCATCCTATTTTTTTTCCTGGGCTGGTTTATTCTAGGGAAATATGGATTAGAAGAACTTCAGACTCTGTCCCCAAAACATCGTCAGCCTCCATCCCTTCTATTTCCTTCTTCATGTTACTACTCAAGCCTTCTTCAGCTCTGAGCTGGACTACTGCAATAGCATCCTAACAGCATCTGACTGCCTCCAGCCTCTCCTATTTCTGGTCCACTGAACACACCTTCACCAGATTACCTTCCTGACTAATCATCGTCGTCATGTCACTACACGAGCAAATTAAGTGCAAACCACTCACCGTCTCCCCGAGAATCCGGTCCCAGCCCACCTCTTCAGCCTCAAGCTCTGGTCAGGTGGCCTCGTTCCCTGCTCCCAGTATCCCACACATATGTATCGACCTCTTCCCCGTCTGGGTTAGTTATGATCCTACCACTTCTTCAAAGTTCGTCTCAAAGAACATGTTCTCTAGGGGGCCCCTTCCTGATTGCCCACCCACCTCTGAATCCCCGCTGAGCATTGCTTGCACTTGTCGCCTGCAGTAACAAGTACTTAAGAAGCACCTCTTCTATGCCAGGCAAAGATGGATAGACATGGCCTTAAGGAGTTTGTGTCTAGGAGGGATAGACCCTTCAACAGATGAATTGTATGACAACCTAATAACTAATGCATCAGAACTGAAATATAGTTTTCCTGAACACTTGGTAACACTCTTAGGGAAATGAAAATTCAGTCTGGTACTGACTTACTTGTGCATCTCCCACACCTCCTACCACCAACTGATTGTGGTCAATTGCAGGTTACCTGGGAATGTGTCATACTCCACCTAGATCCATGGCAGCAATTCACACAGTGCTGGACACACAGACTTTTTTTTTCATTAAAATGAATTTCAACTTGAAAAGAAGAGAGAGAAAGTCCTGTTCATCCCAATCTCCATCCCTCTGTCATCCCCAGGGCCCTAGGAGACCTACATTTACCTTGCTCTCCAAGTAGCAGAAACAATGCAGCTTGACCATGTACAGGAGTACTGGGCCGCCTCAACCCCCCAGCACATCTCTGCCTGGGTTTAGAAAGCTTCCTCTACAACATCAAAATCTATACCGGAGGGCTTCCCTGGTGACGCAGTGGTTGAGAATCTGCCTGCTAATGCAGGGGACACGGGGTCGAGCCCTGGTCTGGGAGGATCCCACATGCCGTGGAGCAACTGGGCCCGTGAGCCACAACTACTGAGCCTCCGCGTCTGGAGCCTGTGCCCCGTAACAAGAGAGGCCGCGATAGTGAGAGGCCCGCGCACCGTGATGAAGAGTGGCCCCCGCTTGCCACAACTAGAGAAAGCCCTCGCACAGAAACGAAGACGCAACACAGCAAAAATAAATTAATTAATTAAAGTCTTTAAAAAAAAAATCTATACTGGAAACTATTTTCCCTCAAGGCCTAATACCTTTAAGGTCCTTGAAGTAAGGACATGAAGCAAAAAAAAATGAAACATAGAAAACAAGAAGGAAAACTAGATAATTACATCAGAGACAAGGCATAACATATTTAAGTTACACAGTTTGGGCATTAAGTAAAATAAGAGGATAATAGAAAATAAAAGGCGATCATTTAGATCACGAGATCATCGTAAGTGTAAAATGTGCTTAAAAGGGTTAATAATATGAATATAATTTTGTTGCCATCACTTGGGCAATGAATGTGTTTGATCATTTTCCCCACAATCAAATTGTGGTTGGTTACCACATATATATATATACATATATATATATATATATATATATATATATATATATATATATATATATATATATATTCTCTTTTATAAAATCATCTAGCCTTTTCTGGTTTGCTTACTCCACTTTCCAAAGCAAAGATCCACATGGATGGTTCCAGGGGATTTGGAATCCCCTGAAATCGTAGCCAACCTTTTGGCTACATAAACACATGTGCATTTTTCTGAGAAGGGAGTCTAGAAACTCCACGTGATTCTTTAAGAAGCCTAAACGAGATTAAGAACTACTAAAGGCATGGGCTCATCATTATAAGCGCTGTGACGTATACTATTATGTTTTTTTGAAATTTTTTAACATTGCCTATATGGTTACTTTTTCTTTTCAAAACTAACACCTTTCACCAAATTAATAAAGTTTTACAATTTGTACCTTTCTTCTAAAATAAATTGAGATAGTCATTTCTCATTTTTTAACATTTTACTTGTAAAACTCCAAAGAGATCTTGTTTTTAAAACCTTAGGGCCAGCCAGCAATTACCAAGCAGTAACATGAAGCAGTCCCTGGCGCTCAGAATGAACCCTAGAAGATCAAGGTTGAATACTAACTTAGCAGGTAAACATTTTTCCTGTAAAGGTGGGACAGACAGTTGATATGCATGTGAGGGTTTGTAACCGGTTTTTGTAACCTCTCCGTTTTCAGTGCCTCTTGTGGTGTTTCTGCACTTAAGAGAGGTGTGTAAGAAGCAACAGTAGATTTCCAGATGCAGACAGCCCCAGCACCTCGCAGGGAGCCTGTCTTCCAGAGTCACCACAGGGGGGTCTTTGTTTGTTGAGACATTTAAAAGGTGTTTTGCCGGAATCCACACTCCAAGGAGGAGCCGTGAAAGGAGAACTGGCCCAAGCCAAGCTGTGGGTCACCACTAAACCACCCAAAGCAGCCGGAGCCAGCAGACGCTCTCGAGCAGAGGAAGCAGTCTGTCCCAAAGAGTTTGTGTCCTATTTATTCAGGCAAAGAAAGGGTATTCATTTCAACCAGCAAGGGAAATGTTAGGTTATGTAACCCTGGGATGAAGAGAACGAGGCTTTTTTTTTTTTTCTTTTTCCTGGAGAAAAGTATTGTGAAATAGTCCAGAAACAACCTCCAGTTTCCATGGTCACTCCTGCCCCCAGAAGCCTCTAGATCACAAGATCAACAGTCAGAGCCGTGGGCTGTCTTAGGGTTATGTTAGGATGAAGAGAAGCCAAAGGAGAACTGGTGGGCCCAGGACCCTCTCCCGTCTACTGTTGTCCCCTCCCCCATCAGAGCCTACCGGGGCCGTGGGAACCCTTGACCACGCACCTTCATCAGTCATTTCAGAACAACCACGGTCCAATCATCCTGAAGCATTTTTCCCACCTTCTCACACTCCAATGCAACCTTAGAAAGAAGCCTTATTTATGGCGTGCTGCACAGAGCCAGCCTGAAGCATCATTAAGAATTATTGAAAAGGGATGCTTAAGTAAGCCTGAGGTTGACCAATGTATCAAAACTCCAGTCTGGTGAGGACCAGAGTTTGCTTTTTTTAAGGGAAAAATGAGAATGTGAGCCCAAGTGAGGTGTCAGCCAGGAGGTGGGTCCGGAGAGGCAGGGACAGAGGGAGTGTGAGTGCTGTGAGCGAGAAGGACCCCAGCTAGCTGACGGAGCAGGGACAGGGAAGTGACCACAACCGACCCCAGCATTGGCAGAGCCCCAGGTGGGCAGGACACACAATAGGCCATGGAGCCTCAGGTTGTCCAAGGCGTGGGAAGTTCCACCTCTGGGGAGACTAGGGCATAAGGCCAAGACTCAGCCACAAGCAAGGCAAACCCAGTCACTTGGGAAGAGATTAGCTAGGACACCCATTCATTTCTTTTTTTCATCTAATAATTATTTACTGAGCCCCTGTAAAGTGCCAGGCATTGTTCCAGGTGTTGGGGACATAGGAAACAAAATAGACCAAAATCCCTGACTTTGTGGAGTTTATATTCTAGTGGAGGAAGAAGGGAGGTAAACAATAACTAATAAATAAGATAGAGAAGCTCAAGTGGCAACAAATGTGAAGGTGAAGATTAAGCAGGGCATGGGGACAAGGGGCACGGAAGCAAGGTTGACCTTTAAGTGTGGCAATCAGACAGGTGACCGTAGAGATGACACTGAGTGACCACCTGAAGATGGTGAGGGAGAAGCATCCCGGGTCTGCAACAGCCCAGAGTAGTAGCAAGCACAAGGTCAGGAGTGTCCCAGGCATATCTGGGCAAGAGGGTGGAGCTAGAGGGGCTGAATTGGTGCCCACAGGGGTAGACAAAGGAGAAAAGGTGGGAGAGGTAACAGGAGCTCCAAGCTGTATAGGACCATCCAAAGGGAACTGCCTTTTACTCTCAGTGTGATGGAAAACCACTGGAGGCCTTTGGGCAGGAGTGACATGATATGACTCCAGTTTGAAAAGGCCCACAATACCTGATTAGTACAGACCTATGGGTGGGGTGGGGAGAGACAGGAGGGGCAAGGACCAGGGAGGAGGCCACTGCCCCAGCCCAGGTGAGAAGGCAGGGTGCCTACACCAGGGCAGTGGTGGTCAGTGTGGCCAAGTAGTTACATTCTAGGTGAACTTGAAAGGTAGAGCCAACATGCTTGCTGATACACATGACGTCCAAGGAGTGAGAGAGAGAAAGGCCAGAACACCCCCAAGGCTTTGGGGGTCCATCCTCCAGAACCCTAGTATGGAGGCGTCATTTACTCAGATAAGGAAGACCCAGTAGGCCCAGGTGGGAGGAAGAGAGGGTTCTAGAGTCCAGCTTTAGACATGCTAAGTTTGAGATGCCAATTTAGACACCCAAATGGATATAAGTTGACAATCGAGGTCAATAGAAAGGGCTTGAATGGAAATATAAATGGGAGGGTGAAGGTCATCAGTGTACAGATGGTATTTAAAACTTTGAAGACAGTGGCTCCTGGTTGGTGACAGTGGAGCCCGGCCTCTCTTCTCTTCTGCTCAGCCGCCCAGGGTCTCTGCCTCCCTACCCTCAGGTACCTATAATCTCCCTATTACCTGGCTTCACCTGGGTTTGCTTTGCCTGTTCCTGGCTTTACCTCCCTCTTCATCTCAAATGCGTTTATTTACTTCTTCTGAGTCCTGTTCTCTCAGAGCGCTTTTCTTTGGATGTAACAGACCAGCAGATATAAATGAAATGAATAGGTCTCAATGTCTGGAAATCGCTTTTCAAGCTAATGTGAATTCTTTTTAATAGGGAACTTTTAGGCCATGTCAAAGGTCCCATCTGGGACACGTGGCATCCTTTGAATTGCATGGGGGAAGACAGCTGGCTCCGAGGATGAAAGTGTTGCCCTTGAGATACAAAATAGACATTCCATCCACTCTCAAAAACAATCTTTCCACAACTGGATCAGGACCTTTGAAAAATATATATATTTCCACCACAGTTCAAATAAAGGCTATCAATACTATTTCATACCATTTCACTCAGCATTTTCGTAGCATCTTAAGTGCTCCAGAAGTTCAATTGAAGAAAATCTTATTATTTTGAAAGTCAGGAAGAGCCAGAAAGTATGGGCGCAGTGCCAGAAGAAGAGGCTATTGACAGCTAGAAAAAATCCACAAACGTGCATCGGTCCACACAGGTGTCTAGCACTAGGCTAAGATCCCTTGCCTGGAGAGACTTCTAATGAGCCTTTTTCCATTGGTTACTAGCAGTTCTCAACCCTGGCTGTCAACTAACGAGTCTTTACAAATGTCTAGGCCTAAACCACACCCTCCGATGTTCTCATTTCTGGGAAGAGACCAGAGCATCATTTTTTTTTAAATCTCCAGGTGAATCCAATGTGCAGCAAGCATTGCAAACTCCTGGGTTGGATTAATCTTTCGACACTGTTTTCTATGAATCTGTCCCATTCAAGGCCATTCCTGTACCTCGTACACATATGATCAAACCAGATCATGACATCACCAGTTGTCATGTTTCTGTATATTACTATTTCTGTATATTTACTTCCTGTTTCTTACATTGCATTTGCTTTAACATATTTTTCATTATTTTTTTTTTACAGGTTTGCCATGTTGAACGGTACCGCTTAAGAGAATGTGTGAACCTTCATTAGTGGAAAAGAAAAACTCCCGGGCAACAGTTCCAACGCCTGAAAAAACAAAGCTAAAACAATACAGTATTCCAAATTTATGTCAAGACTTCCTCCCTTTGCAAACTCTGCTGCAGAAATTACACTGCGTACCCTGTTCCCAGAGCGATTCTCTTATTGACAATGTGGGTGAAGAAGTAAACAGAAAGAGCCATGCTCATTTCAAGCCTCTGAGAAACACAGGTCAGAAGAAAAACAAAATCAATCAACCTTTGCCAAGTGGAAAAGAACAACCCAGCAGGGACTGAAGTTCTATATTCAGCTTTTAAAAGAGTATTTCAAACAGTAAAGAACAAAATACTAGGTAATCCCGCCAAAGATTTACAAACAACATGACAGAACAATGCAAACCGAACGGATACCACAGGGCGTAGGTTTACTCTCGAAGGAAAAGCTGGACGCCCTGAACTTCATTAATGAAATACTCCATGTGTTTGCACTCATTCACAGCAGCCTCTCAGGGAACCACTGGGCTGTCAGTACTATTCTCTATTCTTACCTTTAAAAACTTTTGTAAACACCGTCAGCAAGCACTTGAATTCCCATTTTACAGAAAGAGAGATAAAGGCAGGAAGATGTTAATTTCTCTGATCAACAAAGTAGCAGTTAAGCTGCCTCTGACACAGCTAAGAGTAAAAGGCACCCACTTCTGATTGTTTTTCCGTGTCATCAGGCACCACAAAATTTCCGTCCATCTTCCCAAGAAAATCAGTGCCTATCATTTCATGTTCTAACTCAAATTTTCCTTTCTTTTTCAAGAACTCTTTCCTGTATTCTCCCCAGGTCTTTCTTTCTCCATACTCTGTCTGCATTTCCCAACTGCTTTTCACGGTTCAAACTCTGTTATAATCAGCGCTAAGGGACTATCTAAAATCCTTCTGCTAGGATTTTGGTGAATATATGTGTCTTGAGACAAGCAGCCATCTGCTAGGACTTGGTGATGGTCCTTACTGAAGAGCGGTTCCTCTGGTGAGGCAGCTTCCATGAGCGGTAAGGGGTAGATGGGGAGAGGGTGCAGATAAGGGATCTCCAGGATGCCTTCCCACGAGGGGTGCTAAATGCAGTGTGCCAGGGTGCCACGTCAGGGGAGGGAATGGTGCCCAAGTGTTGGCTCTGTTAATTAGCACAATTTGAAGACAATTATGACAAGACCACACGGGGAGAGCGTGATGTGTCAAGTGGAGTAGACCATTAAGTAAACAGGAGTACCGAACTGTATTTCCTGGGTGGTTGTGAAAAATCTTCCAAAACCTGAACAGAAGGATGCTGGGGGCTTTAGTTCTCTGGAGTAACCAAAAGGAAAAGCACAAGCAAAGCCACGTCACCACACCCTGATCACTCCCAAATCGTCCCAAGCGCACTCGACTTACTTTAATGTTTGTTAATAAGATAAGAACCTTGCAATTTCGTCTCCAGAGAGATACGTGGCTGGTGTCTCCCATATCGCAGTCCATTAAGAGCCACTGCCCTTGGAAGACCAAGCAGGACCAAGCAGGGACCTGTGCTGGGAAGGTGCTGGAAGCAATGTTGGGGAGATAGGCTGGCTTCCCTCTGGCACCTCCCGGCTACCCACCCACACTCACCTTGTTTCTCCTGTTCCCTTTGCTTTCGCCACCCAGCTCTTGACTTACATCAGTCCTATTTCAATCCTTGCTTCCCTGAATTCTGACCTTTGTTGAGTTTCTAATTCTCTTGCTTTCCTCCCTTCCTCTCAGATACAGTCAAAACCTTGATTCTGTCTCCTAACCCTTTGCCACCTTCACCTGTGACCTAGGAGCCTGGACCTCAGGCCGCTCTCTGCTGCCCCCACCTGGTCCACAGCCGCATATGCAGATGGTAATCTGACGAACCGGCCCTTATCCAACGCAGCTTCACCTGATTTCTGACACCAACTCGAATTTTGCTAATTTTGTTTCACCATAGCCTGACTTAATGTATGGATTCCAAGCAATTCTTAATATTTAATGGTCAGGTTATGCTAGTGACTAAAGGAGTCACTTTAGGGGAAGTGTTGTGTTTTTTTTTTAAGGTAACTACCGAATGGTGGTAGCATGGTGAACATCCTAAAACGTCCGGCCTAAAATGACGGCTTTTTTAAAATCACGAGGACACACTGTATAAATGTAGAGTTATTCCAAAAAGTGACCATTTATGTAACATTGTTTTTTTCTTCTTTCCTTCTACTTCAAATTTCCTATGACAGTAATAAAGGGGGTGGAAAGAAGAAGAAAGAGAAGGAGGAAGAGGAAAGACTTCTGGTTTGCGAAGCAGCTCAGAAACTTGTTAGAATAAAGTTCCAGCACCTGAAGCCATGAGTTAACCATGCAGCCATTCACAGTCAAATAGACAGCAGGAGCATAAACGCGTGTCTACCTCCGCATCACCAGCGCGTGGCTGGAATCAGGTACACAGTAGACTTTCAACAAGTATTTGTGGAACAGACCAATGAATTCACATGTAATTAACAGCACTTTGTAATCCATACATTCACTTAGTAAGCTATACCTATGTATTTGTTCATTTATATAGCCTGGAAATGACAGCACTGCTCGTCATATGCACAGATACTCAATAGTTACATGTGCTATACTCTCTCCTCCTATAGCCTTAGTTATTCCTACCTTCATACTCCATATTACTGGTCAAAAATGGACCTAGAACTTAAAAGCTTTTGCACAGAAAAGGATACCATCAACAAAATGAAAAGACAGCCTACTGAATGAGAGAAAATATTTGCAAATGATATGACCAATACAAGGTTAATGTCCAACATATATAAACAGCTCATACAACACAACATTAGAAAAACAAACAACCCAATTAAAAATGGGCAGAAGACCTGAATAGACATTTTTCCAAAGAGGAAATGCAGATGGCCAACAGGCACATGAAAAGATGCTCAACATCATTAATCATCAGGGAAATGCAAATTAAAACCACTATGAGGTATCACCTCACACCTGTCAGAATGGCTATCATCAAAAAGAACACAAATAACAGATGTTGGCAAGAATGTGGAAAAAAAGGGAACCCTCTTACATCATTGGTGGGAATGTAAATTGGTGCAGCCACTGTGGGAAACAGTACGGAGGTTTTTCAAAAACCCAAAAATAGAACTACCATATGACCCACCTATTTCACTCCTGGGTGTAAATCTGAAAAAAAAACAAAAACAAAAAACCCCACTAATTTGAAAATATACTCGTACCCCAATGTTCAAAGTATCATTACTTACAATTGCCAAGATACGGTAGGAAGCAACCTAAGTGTTCATCAACAGATGAATGGATAAAGAAGATGTGATATATATACATATATATGTGTGTGTGTATGTGTATATATATATGTAAGCAATGGAATACTACTCAGCCTTAAAAAGAATGAAATTTTGCCCTTTGCAGCAACATGGATGGACTTGGAGGGCATTGTGCTCAGTGAAATAAGCCAGACAGAGAAAGACAAATACTGTACAGTATCACTTGCATGTAAAAAATACAACAAACTAGTGAACATAACATGAAAGAAGCAGACTCACAGATATAGAGAACAAACTAGTGGTTACCAGTAGAGAGAGGGAAGGGGGGAGGGGCAAGATAGGGGTAGGGGAGTAAGAGGTACAAACTACTATGTATAAAATAAGCTCAAGGATATATTGTACAACATGGGGAATACAGCCCATACTTTATAATAACTATAAATGGAGTATAACCTTTAAATTTGTGAATCGCTATATTATACACCTGTAATTTATATGATGTTACACATCAACTATATACTTCAATTATAAAAAATGGGCCTAGGAGTAGGAAAAGTATTTATTTTTTATAAATCACCAAAGCACTTCAAAGGCTGGCTCAGAAGATACTGGTCTAAAAATACATCTCTACATTTTTCTTCTTTAGAAAGCGTAGGATTTCTGAATGGAAATCTAATGCAGTCTTACTAATATTGTCTTACTAATATTGTCAGGTTCCTCCACCAATGTCTGGGGGGTATTTAGTGGGACTGGTAAGTCTGATGATCTCAGGTAGAACAGAACTGTAACTTGGGTCCAATAGAAAATTATGCACTATCTTTTGTAATAGAGAAAAACCATTTGGCTGTAATTAATGTCTAAATTAAGCGCACTGAGGATAGGTAGGTTTTTAAAACAGCAAAAAGTAACATGGAATTGTTTATAGTTTATTTTCATAGACTCAATGTTGAGACATACAGTCTTAGAAAGATAAACCCAAAGGCCCAGTACAACGTGATGGGAACAGAGTTGCCTATGCTACTTTGAAAAAGAGTAACTTGAATACCATGGCATTTTAATTATTTATGGAAAAACTGACCAAACAAGATAAAGAGAGATATTATGTAACATGAAAGATAAGCTTTTATAAAGGAAGTATAACAATCAGTAGACTGAAGGGCCCAAACGACGTAACAGCTAAATAGATAAAGCAAAAGCTCTTTAGAAGTGCAAGAACTTGATTAAAAGGCAATTATGGTGAAAGATGTCAATAGATCTCTGTTAGAAGTAAATCAATATTACATTCAATTATCTACATTTGAGAGTGATATAGGGATCCTGAGATTCAACTGCAGAATATTTTTCCATCAACCATTTATAAAATTTGGTTATGAGTTTAGGCACAAAGCATACACTAAAAATTTTTGCAGAGAAAGTATAGGTTTACAGAACAAATAATCTGATAATAATCCAATAAACCTTGGATAAAAAGTAAATAAAAATTTACTTAAAAATTAGGATATATATACTTAACTAACCTCAGAACTGATGAAATCAAAGGTGATACTCAAACTATCTCAAAGGCAATGAAAAAGATGCTTCACACCAAAACTTATGGGTCACAAAAGAAACTGAGTTAAATGAAGTTTTTTTATATATCATATATATAATGATATATCTTATATATAATTATAATACCTATATAATTGTTTCTTTATATCTGTAATTGTATGTTTACAATGTAATTATCTGTATAATTATATCTATATTATATAGACATCATTATAATTGTACAATATATGTGATTTTATATTATATAACTATATATAATAATATAAAATGATAAATATATCATGTAACATATTATATATCATTATATATGTATATATTATATATACTATATATAATTTAATACTCATTTTAAGAAATCAGAAATGAGCAAAATAAATCCAAAAAATTTAAGAGAAATCAGAACCTGAAGCTAAAGAAAGACCAAAAAAATAGAAAGAATAAGTAAATCTGAAAGCTGTTTCTTTGAAAAGACCAATAAAATAGATATATTTCTTATAAACCTGATATGGAAAAAAACAAAAGAGAGAAAGAATTAAAATATGTAAAACTAACAATGAGAAAACAGTAGTGTTTAAGAGAATTACACAGGCAAACCCAAGAGAGTATGAAAAACCTCCTGGCAAACCTTCCTAGAAAGATGTAAATTACTAAAATTGACCCAAGAAATTGTGGGAAAGTTGAGTACATCAATTATCATAGAGCGGGAAAGGTCTCAGAGAGCTGTCTTTGAAAATGGGTTTATGAGCTAATGGGGTCACAGCTTAGTCCTATTGAACACATAAAGGAAACCCTGATTATGAGGAAACCATTCCCTAAATGGCCTGGTGGGTTCCCTACTTCTTATAGGCCAGAGGCATGGAGTTGGGGTCTGGTGGGACCAGAGCCGACAAACACTTCTCCTACGTTTGCACCTTTACTTTGTAGGGCCAAAGCAACAGTGAGACTTGAAGGAAAACCTGCCCTGATCCCCTCTTGGAAAATACAGCTAGCTGGTGGAGCAGAGTGGTTAAGACAGTAGATGCTAGAGGCAGGCCTGGGGTTGGTTCCTGGCATTCCCACTGACTAGCTGTTCAACCACCCTAAGCCTCCATTTTCTCAGCTATAAAGTGGGACTAATAGTGGCGCCCACCTCTGGGGTTACTGTGTTGATGAGATGAGCAGTAAACACATGAAAAGATCTACCACCATGCCAAGCACATGACATGCTCAGAGTGTTAATATTGCTATTTCAATTAGGCCAGGAAAACTACAAAAAAAGATAAAAGAGAACAAAAAGCAAAAACAGAACAGCTACCATCAAGTGCAAGAACTTCTAACTCCTAGTGACCCACCTTGTACTGGGAATTCTCCAGGAACTTCCTCTCCATTCCCTGGGAGCATAGCTGTACCTCTCATTTCTCTATTCCACTTCCTCTATGATTCCTTCACACATTCCTCTGAGATCCATTCTGAGCCCAATTCTACCTCACTTTCTACATAGCATTTTACTACCATTTTTCTGTGAAAAAGGAAAAAGGAAGGTAATGTGACCCATTTTCCCAACTCCTTCCTCTCCACTTCAATACATATCTTCTATGTATTGTATATCTTTCACCTAGACTTGCCTCCCATTTTCTCAACTATTGAAACATTGGTTCATTCAACAGACACTTCATTGAGCTCCTACTGTGTGCCAGGAGCAAAGGGAACTGTGCTGACTAAGCAGAAGAGGTCTCTGCCCCAGTGAAGCTAGTGGAAAGGGGCGGACAATGAATAAACAAGAGAACATCAAGTGGCGAGACATGCAGTGGAGACGTGGAGACGTGGGTATTGGAATGGACACTGGCTGCTTTGGACTGGATGATCACAGAAGGCCTTAATGATACAAAGGTTACAAAGGTGATACGAAGGAGCCAGCCACGTAAGGGTCTGAGCAAAGAGCACTGCAGGAAGATGGAATTGCTGGAACAAAGGCCCAGGCGGGAGCAATCTGGGCAGGGCTGAGAAAATGCAAGAGATATACAGTCGTCCCTCGGTATCTGTGAGGGATTGGTTCCAGGACCTCCGTGGATACCAAAATCCTCGGGTGCTCAAGTCCCTTATATAAAATGGTAAAGTATTTGCATATAACCTACACACATTTCCTTCCATATACTTTAAATCATCTCTAGATTACCTAATACAATATAAATAGTAGCCAGTGCAAGGCAAATTCAAGTTTTGCTTTTTGGAACTTTCTAGAAATTTTTGGAAAATATTTTTGATATGCAGTGGGTAGAATCCGCAGATGCAGAGCCCGTGGATAAGGAGGGCTGACTGTAGAAGGCAGTAGGGAATATAGGAGGAATTATAGCTAGAGAGGCAGATAGGAGCCAGTTCACAGGGGCTTTTGTGGTCCAGATAAAGAGCCTAGATTTTATTCCAAGTGCAAAGCAAGGCCACTTTTCCTTCCTCCAAGACTAAGTTTCTCCCATGCACTTATTCCATAGCCTTTGGCCTGGGTCTTAGTTTACCTCCAACAAGCTCTCTTCAATATCTTCCATTTCTTCCCTCTCCCATGTGCCCTTCCCCTCAACTTGACACGTGCTTCAAGATCTCCCATTAATTAAAAGAAATCAACTTCCCTTGATTCTGCTTCTCACTCCAACCAGTCCCATTTCTATTTGTTTTCACTACACTTTCTTTAAAACCTCCTAATGATGGCAAACACACATGATGCTTATTTATGCCAGGCTCTGTTCTGACAGCCTTATCCTTATTAACTCATTTAATCCTCACAACAACCTTATCAGGTGGTTATACGGTTATGCCCATTTCACAGATGAAGAAACTGAGGCAGGGGTCATTAATAACTTGCCCAAGATCATCCCGCTAACAAGTGGCAATCCCAAGATTCCCAGGCAAACATTCTGGTGCCAGAGTCTTCCCTCTTAGTCTGGTTTGGCACCCCGGGGCTTGCTCCTTGAATAGGACTTTTGTCTCCTCAGGTTCCTCAAGCAATTTTTTTAAGGCTGTTGTTGTCCTTTCTTCCCCCACCTTCTTAAATTTCTCTGTCGATTTCATAGTGTGGAATACCTTCTCCGTGGTGGGACACACTCCTCCCACGGTTCCTGTGCAGCTCACCTTTAACCCCCTTCTCCTTCCTCCCCGTGACACTAGCCCATTCCCAGAAACGAGCACCTGCACCCAGATCTCAGTACAACAGCCTCCTCACTGGTGCCGATCCCTTTAGGCTTCCCAGCTCCTAAACAGCTTCCCCACCACTGCAGTGAATGTCTCTGAAGCCCAGTTGTCACCAACACCCTGCTCAGATATACGCTGTGGTTCCACGTTTCCTACAGAACTGAGAGGTCATGGAGCCAGGTCAAGAAGACGGCAGTGGGCCTGGCCAGGTCAGTGGAGACTGGATGGAGGGGACAAGTGGCCCAGGAGCTGTGGGCCCTTTTGTCATACTCATCTACTGGGAACCTGATTTCTGCTTCCACAGGAGCGGGTGAACATGCAGTTTTCTTCATAGAAGTAGTTGAGCTTATTAACCAAAAATGCTCTTTAAAGTACAGTAATGACAAAAAGAAGCATCTGTCTCTCCCTCCAGACCAGCTGTGCAACTTCTTTTCCTCACTTCTAACAGCTGAACAAGAGGGCCAGTATTTGGGATCCCCTGGGAATGGGACTTTTTTCTTTCTAATATCTCCAAATCTAAGATTTAATTTTTTTCAATGCAGTTTTTCTTCCCCACTACAGGTTTAAATCAATTTCAGAATGCCAGTTACTTATGGCGGACACACTTCAACAATTTTCTATGAAGAGCCCAAAGAAAGACACTGAAATTAGCCAATTTCTTCTCATTACTATAGCTGTACTAGTGGAATTTTTTTTCAATAATTTCTTAGTTTTTCAATGCAATTGAAATTCTTTAGACCCTGACAAAATAAAATGTAATTTTAAAGTGTTACTAGAAAATATAGAAGGAAATAACTGTCCAAGAGATTTAGGGGAATTGAAATAAAATAAATGATTTGAGAACTAAAATGGTATAAAATTCTTGTCTCTGTCTCTTTGTAGCAATCATTTGAGATAATATCTCTACATGCCTAAAAGAGGATATGGATAAGAATGAAATCACTTCTTAATATGCCATTCTGTTTTTGGAAAATGTGATAAAACATTTTATGTTAGCAGTCTGAGGTGATTTAGAAATCATTTATTTTTGAAGTATCTGAAACCTTTTAAGTCTTGGCATGGGAAAAGGGAGGGTAGATCTATTTCTTAAAAGGAGAAGAAAAAGAAGGCTGGGAAGAATAGTGCTGGCCTAGTGGGATGACGGTGAGGCTAGTCATCTCTCCCTGGGACCACCCAGCTCTCACCCCCTGCCCAGCACCCCCACCTTCAGTTAGGTCTTCAAGGCACTGGTTCTATACCTGCCAAAATCAAAGTTCGCCCTGAATAGAAAATAAATGGTCCACATTTACTCCCACTAAGCTCCAACTAGCCCAAGAGAGGAGTGGGGAGAGGAAAGAGCAGCCTTGAGTAAACTTCTGTGTGGAAGACAGAGGAGGCCTTGCAGACAGCAGTCAAAATCTGCTGTCCTGACCACGGAAGAGCTATGCTTGCTCTGGTCCCGTGGCGTCCAGCTCCGGAGTCCTCTGCTTCCAAGTTCCGAGCTCACAATTCTCTACCCGCGTTGTCTCTTTAAAACAAAATCTCTCTGAGGCCAAATTTAATGATGAAATTAACAATGATTTATGTGTCATGACAGACACTTCTAAAAAACAAACCACTTTAAAAATCAGTTCCCTGGATGGCGCTTGGGTTCAAGTCCAATTCCCTGTTACCCTGCTATTTCTCTGACCCAACCCACCTCATTTTCTTGTTTAATGGAGGAGGCTCCCAGCCAGGAAAATAAGGCATGAAAGCGACCGCGCAGGACACAGCTGCGAGCAAGGAAGAATATTAATGCTGCTCATTCTAAACTGCACCCCTCCACGAGGAGAATTTCGGGTGCTCACAAAACTTGCTTTGATTTTTATCACTGCCATTTCTGTTCATAATAATAACTGTAATGAGACAAAAACATATTTTGAGGACTACAAGTTTTTGGCAGTTAGATTTGGCATATTTTCTACCTATTCTACAATTGAAGGCAGTAATTTTGGAAAATACTTATTACTTTGCAAACCCAAACTCATCACAATAATAAAATGATGATGAGTGTTATCTCTTTTTCTCCTAAGACCATTTTCAAGACAATTCTCCATCTTCCTTTCCTATTTCCTTCTCAGTTTAGAAGTGGAAGAGTTTTGTTGAGGACAAGAAAGGGTCGAAGGCAGAAAAAAGACAGACACATCAGATTTCTCTTAACTGACTCTCAGCAACAAGGCTGATGGGTCTCACAAATTTAAAAAAGAGAAAATAAAACTTCACACGCGGGATAGGGAGATTTAGCTTGTTTTTCAAACTTGAAGAAAACGGTGCAGTTTGCGTTGAGAAAAATAATTTACTATTTTTGTCAGGCAGGTGCTGTGTGTATGAACTTGTTTGGGTGCTCGATCGTTGACCTTTATCAGATGGGCTAGAGAGCCGGGATTTTGGCAGGTCACGCCGTCAAAGATAAATCTTTGCCTGGTATTTTTCTGCGAAAAGGAAAAGTACCTTCTCGTGTTATCTAAAGCATTATCCTTATCATAACCTGATACATTTTTAATAGTTATTTCTCTGGTAATCATTTTTTTCATACGCTATAGGGTTTAATAGTAGACCATTCAGAAACTAAGTATCAGCGTTGCTTAAGTTCTCTAAATTAATTTACTTCAAAATATGGTAATGGCGTCCTTGTTTATTTGCTCTCACAGAAGGCTGACCTTCTCCCAGTATCCATAAAAGCAGTGCTCACTTCCATCTGGTGGTAATACGAGTTTTCAGCATGTCCTGCAATCTAAATATGGTTTTCTCCATGGGATCTGTATTTCCTCACTTCTTTTCTTTGAAGCAGGGTGGATTTACAGTGTTGTATTCGTTTCTGGTGTACAGCAAAGTGATTCAGTTATTCATATACAGACATATTCTTTTTCACATTCTTTTCCATTATGGTTTATGGTTTATTTATATTTCCTCACTTCTAAGTCACCACTCCAATCTTTTTCTTACTTCAAATTACGGTTACCTTTATCCACGTACCAAGAGTGTGATGTAACTGGCACGACATCAAAGGTAACCAGAGGGCAGTGGGGAAGCTGCGAAAACGCATCCAGGATCCTTCCTAGAAAGGACATCTTTGAAGAGCAGGGTCTGAGGCAGAGAGAAGCCTTCACGAAGCAACAGGGCTTCAGTGAAAACCTCCCTGCTCCAAGTTCTCTTTGCAGTTAATTTCCTTCACTTTTAGGCTGCTGATTCTTTCCTAGTCTTATTTCTTCACTATCTGGAAGAATCGGTGCTTTGTTTTAGACCACAGCCATAGAACACATACGATCAGAACTTCCCTTGTGTATTGTTCTTGTGTGTCGGTCTCTCATTGTCCCCTGTTGTAAGGCTTTTTCTCCAACAAGATTGTCATCTCCTTGAAATCAGACAGTACTTTTTTTGAGCCACCGTTAAAACCTCTCACAATCCCGGGGACACGGTGAAAGCTCTCACAGGAAATGAATGGAATTGAACAAAGAAGGAGAACAAACCTAATTCTCACATCAGTGATTAATAACCCAAAGAAACGGCACTAATGCTTCAATTACTATGGACAATTAATCTGAAAAAAAATTGAAACCAAAGGCACCAACCCTTTGGTGGGAACTAAGTCTGAGTCTATACTAGTCAGTTCTTACTGAATGTATTGAGAGAAATGCTGACACTTAGACTACGGTCCAGAAATCTCAGGGGCAGCAGAAGAAAAGGTCTCGAAATAAAAGTGGTGAGTAGATAAATATGAATGAGATGCTGAAGTACCCAACCCACAGGAAGATCTACAGGCCCTTGTTAATTAATTAACGAATTAATTTCTAAATCAACTCCTTCCTGTAGTGGAGACACAATCTCAGACACCATGTGTCCCAGGTGCTGCATAAAATGTGCCACGTGTAATTGAATAATCACCAGAAAGGAAACTGAGGCTCAAATAGGTGAGAGAAAGTCTCCAAGAGCGTACAGCCAAATGCCACCTTACCAGTGGACTAGCCCACACCATCTGTTTAACAATGAGAATCATGACCCTCCGGTAGTTTAGGAGACTTACCCAATGTTACATTGGGTTTGGGGCCAAACCATTCCTAGAACCAGGCCTCCTGAGTCACACTTGAGGCATGCTTTCCATTATAGAATAAACAATGACTTAATTTACTAGCTGTACAAAAGTTTAACAAGAATTTTCCAGAGAAGCATGGAACACTCCACATTTTTTTTCTTATAAACAAAACCCTTCATTTTCCAAATAACATGCTAAAGACTTTTAAAACTATTCTTTGCAACTAATGTTGAACAGAAACTGAGAAGTGGTGGAGTTGGTACTCCTTTGTCTCTGGTTCCGGGAGGCTGAGGCTCCTTCACCGAAGAGGAAGCAGAATCTCCAAACCCTTCCTCGTGATCCATCTCCTCTGGCTGTTGCCACTCACTGACCTGTGGTCTTCTCTGCTTTTCATGTCACGACCCATGGATTTGCTGACGCAGAGGTGGGGGATGAGGCGGTAGAGAGAGCTGGCAGCGGTAGTCCCTGGAGATACGGCACAGAGGTATCGAGCTTAGCCCAAGACCCAGAGACACCTGGGCTGGAAGCCTGCTTCTTTCATTTCCCAGCTTTTGATTGAGGGCAAATTATTTAACCTCTGTTTTCTCCCCTTTCACAATGTTGCTTATCCCAAGGTTGATACGAAGATGACATGAAAATCAGTTCTCAGTAAGTACTAAACATGGTTATTATTTCCCAGAACTGGAAGTAAGGCTGTGTTGTTGTCCATGAAGTAAATGCTGGCAGCCTAAAGAAATGGGGAAGACATGGTGCAACTTTGGGTTCTGTGATGGATGGCAGGCAGAGCTAATAATCACCCTGAATATACCAGTGAGGCCACGTTGGGGGTTAAAAAACTGAAGTAACTCCATACCAGTTGGGTAAGAGCCACTAACTTGAGTCCCTGGAGTGACCTTTCCTGCCACCTGAACGGTCTTGGCTTCTCCCCCAGGAATGCCTCCTCCCATCTCATTTCATCCAGCTAAAGCGTTAGCACTTGGCAGCCTGGGAGATGGGTGGGGGGAGAAATGCAGGACTCTGCTCATATGCCTCTGGCCGGCATCCCTTCTGATTGATTGGTGCCCATAATTATTTTGGATATTTGTTTGCGTTTGAAAAAATATTTGGTGGCATTCAGTCTTAAGCACCAACATGAAAGCCATGCCAAGGTAAGTGCGTTTGGAACCTCTGTGCTAATTAGGAAAAAGCACTTCTTCCTCCCATTGGAAGCAACCCCTCACCAGGAGACACACCCTGGGGAGATGACTGGGCTTGAGCCTCCACTTATGTTTCATCTGGACACCCTGCTGCAAGGCATGGTATTATTATACAGCAGCTCTCCTCTTCCCACCCTGATCCCCAGAATAAATATTTCAAAACAGAAGCAACAGTAAGTTGCAAAATCTTTGGAAGGAAGTCCATCGAAGTGTGGTTTTCCCCATGATATCTATTATATGGGTGCTTTGTTAAAAATATCAACTATCAAACTATTTCAGTTATTTTATTACTTTTTTAACTCTCCCTGCCCCCTTTATTTTGCTTAGTACCTATTGCACTAGCTCTTAGAAAGTAATCCCAGTACTGGTCAATTTTAGCTTCACTTAGAATCAACTGGACAGCTTTTAAACGAAATACTGATTCTGGGCCCAAACCCCAAATCACTTAAACCAGAATGTCTCGGAGTGGAGCCTGAGCATTAGTATATATTTTAAAGCTTCTCGGGATTATCTAATGTACAGCCAAGAATTCAAAGCACTGTCTCACAAACCGCTAGAAATTCAGAAATGAGGCAGAGTATTATGGCTTGCCTGTGTGTGTGTGTGTGTGTGTGTGTGTGTGTGTGTGTGTGTGTGTGTGTGTGTGTGTGAGGGAGAGAGAGAGAGAGAGAGAGAGAGAGAGAGAGAGAGATCCTTCTCAGTGGTACTAATAAATAATTGCTGTGAGTAAAACGTACATACAAAAGAATCTATATAACATATATATATTTTTTTAAATTACAATAGGAAAAAGAGTATCTAAAATACAGCCCACTCAACCAAAGAACTGGAACATTTCCAAACTATGCAAAGCCTACTTTTTTTGTTCCCTAATTCAGAGCCTTTTCTTTTCCCTGGTTAGGTAACCACTACCCAGAATTTTGCTTCTATATTTCCCTTCTTTTTCTTTATGTTTTTTTCCACGGGTGTATATTTCTTAATGAAATATTGTTTGCTTCTGCCTATTTTCAAATTTCTATGACTGGATTCCTACTGGATACATTCTTAGGAGACTTCCTACTTTTAGCTCAAATTTATGTTTTGATGAATTTTACATGCTTTTCATTTAATCATCACAACAACCCCATCAATGAGGTTTGGAAGATGAGGAAATGCTCGAAAGGGCAAATAGTTTGATCAGAGCCACATTCTAACAGTGGCAGAAGTATCTTCAGAACATAGATCTGTTCACCTCAAAGTTTAGCCACTGGGCTATACTGACCAACCATTGTACTGAACTGGCCACAAAATCATAAGGAATATGAGAAATAAAGTCGCAGGACAACGAAGTTGAGAGTTTAAGAACAACACAAATTATGCTAATCCGTCATCCTAAGGTATGCTATGTTCACAGAAGTTGCCAGAGCAAGTCATAAAGTCCTTTGCAGAGTTTACTGGGAATTATACATTTTCCCCATAGAATGGATACGTTCATTGCACCTCCTAGGTGGATGCATAGAACTGACGTTCATCCCGATTTCTTTGAAAGTATTGAACTCCAAAGTGCTAAACTTATGACCGCGCAGACACATCTATTATAAAATGACATATTGCATATACATAAATGCTAGTAATTCTCTTATTCTTTTTACCATTATAAATAAAGGTGTCTTTCCCACAAGCAATTATCAGCAACAATGTGTTGTTTTCAGACAAATTATGCCTGACAGTTCCTTATGTTTCTGTACCTGTTGCCACCTTAATTTGGCTTTAATGATCACCCGTAACCTGCTATGAATTTTAGGGGTAAACATTATGAGTTGATGTGTATACCACACACATTCTTTTTCTGCTCTTTTTTTTTTAACTTAGTTGAGATGCACACTATAAACCTTTAGACTGGCAGTTTGAATACAAAGCTCTTGGTGTGGTTGGAGTGTTGGCAAGGAAGACACCTGCCTTCTTGACTTATTCCTATCAAGGGTCAGTCCCCAGACTTTGCTGACAACACAGGATGGCTCGCAGAGTCCTATAGAGCCACCCGCACACCAATTTATTTCTTAGTCATGAGAACTCAATGGTAAAACGGGCTGGGACACTTGCATCATTGGGCAAACCAAATGGAAAACCATTTTATGAATGGAAGTTTGCAGGATAAACAATGGAACCAGAAAAGGGGAGAGTTGCTGGCTGATTCTATGTAGGAAAGACTAGCCTCTGGGACTGAATGAGTCTGGGGTTCCAGTCACCCCCTCTGTTGGTCAGTGCATTGCCGTTGCCTTGGCATTTCTCGATGCAGGCTCTCGGGGCTTCCCTTTAGTAAGCGCCAGGCGGGCTGTTTTCAGGAAAAGCTTTTCTAGTAGACTTATGCACGTATGTGCTATAGTGTTTAAAAACCTGGATTTAGACCCAGGCTTGGCTGCTTTCCTAGCTCTGTGATCTTGGTGAGACATAAATTCTCTAAGCCTGGGTTTCCTTATCTGTAAAGCAAGAATGATGTTCCTTCCTCCTAGGATTATGTGAGGATTAAATGAGATTATAACTTGAATGCACTAAGAACAGAGTCCACCACATAGGAGGTGCTTGATATATGAAATCTACTATTATTTTAAATAAAAATGTTAAAAGCACATATTAGTTATAAATATATATTTAATATTGGCATCTGAATTTTGCATGGAAGGGAAAATAATGCAAGACTCTTGACTCATTGAAATGAACAGTCCTTAGAAAAGTGCTCTGTGCATACTGGGAATCAACTATTTTTATTAGGTAAGGAGTGTTAATAACCACAATTTTAATAAAATTAGCAAACAACAGCATTGATTGTGTTTACGTGTAAGTAAGGATTATGAAATATTTCTTAAATTCATAGTTCAGAAACGTAGACGGTTTATAGTTACCAAAGGGGAAAGGTGGGAGGGGGGAGGATAAATTAAGAATTTGGGAGTAACATATACACATTACTATAAAATAGTGTATACTATTTTTTATGTATACTGTATTTTATATATACTATATATAAAATAGGTAACCAACAAGGACCTACTGTATAGTACAGGGAACTATACTCAATATTTTGTAATAACCTGTATGGGAAAATAATCTGAAAAGACTAGATATATATAACTGAATCACTTTGCTATACACCTAAAACTAACAAAACATTGTGAATCAACTAAACTTCAATAATAAATAAATTAATTAACTTAAAAAAAGAAATGTAGAAGGGAAAAAGGATTTCAGAATCAATAAGTACTTTTGTGGGTCATTTCATCTACATGAAAGGAAATATTTAGAGAAATCAAAAAGGTCAAACTAACCTGAAGCCCAATTTTATTGACAAAAGTTTAAGTTACCTTTAGCATATTTCATTACACTGTAATCAGAACCATCAACAAATATTTACCAAGTGCCTACCACACTCAAGGCACCACAGTGTGGGCTGCATTCATGGTTAACTGATATGAAAAATTACTAAGAATTGTACAATAAGGTACCTGTCTTAGATGATTAAAATCTAACTGCAGAGACAGAATGTAGCATAAAAATAAATCTGCAAAAAAAAAGGGACAAAAAACTAGCCTACAAAATTTTCCAGTTTTTGGAATGTGCCTAGATTACTCTAATATTGAAAAATATTTTAAAACATAAAGCTTATGATGAGTAAATAATTCTCTAGTCATCACAAATTTTTGGTCAATAACCTCACAAAAGAAAGATTTTAGAATGAATGATATGAAAATGCCAATATTCAACAAATTTTTTAATATGCACAACCAAAAATTGTATATGGTTTAATTTCAGTGAGCCATTCTTTAGAGTCAGCCCTTATTTCTTCTGGGGCTTTTTCAGATCTGAGGTAAATACATAGAGAAAAAAATTACATCATGTTTAAACTCAGAGACTGAAGAACTAGCACAAAAAGTTGATCAGTGTTGAAGAAAATTTCATTCAATACATTTCATAAAGAAAAAATATTTAATGCACATGGTAAAGCCACTCCAGTAACCTGTGTCAATGCAGTGATATTAACTAACAATCAAATTTTAAAATAATTTTCCCCAGAAAAGGACTTGTTTTTGCTTAGAAGATTATGCAGTTTGCAAACATCTGTGGGCTACAATTGCTACCCAAAATATTTAACTTCACAGCAGATTGTAAGTAGTTTCAACGTAATATAATGGACAAAGTTTTATTTTTAAAGGTTCATGTCCTCAGAAGTTGTCCAGTTTGACTAATGTCCCTTTTTCCATGGTACAGTGGATCTCAAAATTTGAAATGCATCCATATGTTGCCATGTATTTTCAAAATAGTTTTTAATTCCCACACAACATTAAACTTATTTACAACCATAAATCTAAAATCTGAGTTTTTAAGAAGAAAGACATGTGATAACCTTACCTGAATAGACAAGGAAACATTTAAAAAAACAAATAATTAAAATGTGTTCCCTGTAAGTAAGAGATAGACTAATTTAATATAGTTGAAGAGTTGTTTCACTATCATTTGTTGATCTTCTAAAAACTCTCCTAATGTGAAAGACTATCATAATTTAGGAGTTCTGAAAATCTAGGAACCTTGTATCTGCAAGTCCTTGAAGACACGAAACATTGTGCCCACTTATAGCCCACATCTACATCTCAGCATCACTTTACAGGAAACAAATTCTTTCTGCCTTGTATGATTGTAACCCATTCTGTGAGGCCTTGGCCTGATTACATCTTTTCCTAGCATGTAGATATTAGATTATCTGAAATAAATTTAATCAAGGAGAAAAAACTTAAAACTTAACCTTCTTTGAGAGCTAGAGAATATAACTCCTAATCAAATGAATCGGTTTCAGATTCTGAAGATATCTGAAGCTACACATTCATTTACCTGACTGATCAGAAATTTAGACCTACCAAAATTAAATCTATTAACCAAATTTTTTTGGACAAAGCTAACAAACCCAGTTTGTTTAGGCATTGGTAGTATGTCTGGGAGAGCCACTTCTGCTCTCAGATAAATGTGTTTACTGAAAGAAAGCACAGAACAACTGTCTCAAAAGCCAACAATAATCTTTCCAAAAGATGACAAATATTCACAGTAAATGGAAATCCTGACTGTCACTGGTATTCATGGTCAATACATCACAAGTTACTGAAAAATTGGTAAAGTAACCAGCTTACATTCTGAGACTTAGAGCTAAAAAAAAAAAAACTGTATTTAGAAAAGAGATCCTGCAAAATACTAATTATAATAAACAATGCGTTAATATTTGTAATATATAAAGAGCTCTTTAAAATTCTACTCAATACTCTGTAATGGCTTATATGGGAAAAGAATCTAAAAAAGAGTGGATATATGTATATGTATAACAGATTCACTTTGCTGTACACCTGAAACTAGCACAACGTTGTAAATCAATTATACTCCAATAAAAACTAAAAAAATTTTTTTAAATCTATTTTTTTAAATGGAACATGTGAACAGGAAAATTAGCCAAAGATCTACAAAAAACAAAATACTAAAGGCCAACAAACATACTTTTTTAAAGTTCAACCCCACTGGTAGTCAAAGACTTACAAAGTTTCAAAACTGTATGCTGCCAGTTTTGAAATGATATTTACGGTGCTGATGGTGTACAAAACAGGCCCTATGGGACAGTGCTGGGGGCAGTATAAATTGTTACAATCTTCCTAGACAGCACTTTGACTTCAGTTCAAAATCTCAAAACAATCACGAGAAAGAAAAGCTTTCTTATCGTCTCATCTACAGATTGGAATAAAATAAATGAAAAAATATCCCACTCATAAAAGCAAAAAAAAAAATATTTTATATATATAAAGGATCTTAAAGCATTCATTATGTTATAGACTCAGAAACTTAATACTATAAATGTAATCTAATTTCTAAAATCAGTCCCTGCATTGAGGCCTTCTGGAAGAATAAACACATGAGAATAGCTTAGATATATCTGAAAGAAGTAAGGAGAATAGTTAACCTGTGGGAGTTCCCTGGCGGTCCAGTGGTTAAGACTCTGCGCTTCCAATGCAAGGGGCGCGGGTTTGATCCCCGGTCGGGGAACTAAGATCGCACATGCTCTGTGGTGCTGCCAAAAAATATATATTAAAAAAAAAAAGTTAACCTGCAAGTTTTGCTAAGCATTATTATTGAACTAAGACTGATTCAGTAAGAAAGAGGTCATTAATACAACCAAATTACAAGTTTAAGAAGGGTACTGTTGCATCGGGCTCTGTAGGACAATGGATAGCACATTGGACTTCTGAAACAGTACTGTTGTGAGCTGAATTGTGTCCCTCCCCCCAAAAAATTCATATCTACCCAGCACCTCAGAATGTGATTGTATTTGGAGATAAGGTCTTTAAATAGATAATTAAATTATAATAAAGTCATTAGGGTGGGCACTAATCCAAGATGACTGGTATCCTTATAAGAAGAAGAAATTTGGACACAAAATACACACAGGGAAGACAATGCAAAGACACAGGGAGGCCAAGGAGAAAGGCCTCAGTAGAAACTAACCCTGCTGACACCTTGATCTTGGACCACTGGCCTCCAGAATTGTGAGAAAATAAATTTCTGTTGTTTAAGCCGCTCAGTCTGTGGCATTTGTTACAACAGCCCTATAGCAACCTGAAATACAAGGACCAAATATATTTAATAATTTAGTATATGATGAAAATGGCATTTCAACTCAGTGGGAAAAGAACATAGGCAAAACATTCTCTGACATAAATTGTAACGATGTTTTCTTAGGGCAGTCTTCCAAGGCAGCAGAAATAAAAGCAAAAATAAACGAATAGGACCTAATCAATTCCGTGAGGAAAGGATCGATTCAATAAATTATTTTGGAATAATATATTGGGAGAAAATGAATTATTTTGAGTTAATTATTTGTATCTATACTGTAAAGCATAAACCAAAAAACCTTGGTTGGTCTTAATTTTTAATGAAAACATTATTATAGTAATAGAAGAAAAATAAATATAACCTTGAGGAATGGGAGAGCTTTTCTAAGCAGAATCCATATAGGGAAATATTGATAAGTTTGATCTATCATGCTACCTGTCTCAGGTATCAAACTTCAATTCATGTATGGGTCTGTTTATGGGATTTCAAATGTATTAAATTCTACATAGCAAAAAATACAAAAAGCAAAACTAAATGTAAAACCACAAATAAAGGAAAATATTTACTATGTATATAGTGAGAAAGAGTTTTTTTAATATAACTCTTTAATATAAAGAGTTCTGACTATTCAATGAGAAACAAATATCACAGTCAAAAAAAATAGCCATGAATGGACAAAAGAAGAAATAAAAATGGCCAAAGGATGTGAAAAAATATTCAACTTCACTGTAGTAACAAAAATACAAATTAATGAATGAGATACAACTTGTACTTATCAAATTAACAAAGACTTTTTAAAAATAATAACAATGAGAATCTTTTCTTTTATATTTAGAACTTTTTTAAAAAAGATTTTGTTCCCTACCCAAAGTTCAACATATAGTCACCAAATTTTCTGCAAAAAAATTAAAGTTTGGTTTTTGACATTTAGGTCCTTGAGACATCTGGAGTTGAACTTTTTATGTGGTATGACACAGAAATCCAATGTTTAGTTTTACCTTTTCCCATTATATTTAACCATTTTTACCCAGTAGAATAATCCCTCCTTGCCTCAATAATCTAGCATGCCACCTCTGTTATATGCCAAACTTCAGTTTATAGGCTCTCAAACATATTCTGTTGGTCAGTTTGTTTATTTCTATGTCAAGACCACACTGCCTTTTTTATGCTAGGTTCAGAATAAGTCCTAATGTCTAATAGAGCAAGACCCTCTCTTTACTTTTCTTCTTTAAAATGTTCTAGCTATTCTTAGCTCTTTACTTTTCCACAAAAATTTAATAATTAATTTATCAAGTATCAAGAAAAACCTTGCTGGGACTTTTATTGGACTTTCATTGAAATTATAGATCACTTTGAGCATTGACATCCTCAAAATATTGTTTTCTCGTGGATGAATATAATATAAACCTACTTACTTAGTCTTTTTAATATCTCTTAATAAAGTTTTACAATTTTTTTCTCCAAGAAGTCTTTTAGCATTTTATACTGTTCTCAAGTTCTTGATATTCTCTAATGTTAAAGTCTTTTTTTTCCTGTCAGTTTTGCTAGTACGTTGAAATGATACTGACTTTTGTATATTAACTTTATATCCAACCATTTTGCTGCCTTCTCCTATTGTTCTGAATAATTTTTCTGAAGGTTCTTTAAGATTTTCTACATAAATAAGAATATAATTTGAAAATGATGGAATTATTTCTTTCTTTCCAATCTTTATGCTTGAATCTATAGTTCTCATAATCTTTGCTTCATATATTTTGAGGCAATTTAATTAGGTGTATACATGTTTAGAATGTACTACATCTTCCTTGTGAGTTGAAACTTATGTACTGCCTCTCTCTATTACTAATAATGATATTTGTCTAAAAGTGAGTCTTGTCTGACGTTTATAGTTCCTCCAGCTTTCCTTTGGTTAATATTTGTCCATTTTCTCTATCCTCTTATTTTTCTGGTTTTGTGTGTTTTTATGCTTCAGATATAGGTCATATGAAAAACGTAAGTCTGGCATATTTATGATCTAATTTGATAGTTCCTTTGAATGGGCAAATTTAATCCATTGGTAGTTATTGTAATTAGTGATACATTTGTAAACCCTTCTATCATTTTATTTTATTCTTTCAATTTGATTCCGCTTTCTGTTTCTTTTTAGTCCTTTCTTATCTTTTTTTCTTCCGACAACAAGTTAAGAATTAAGCATAATCTCACATCCCTTAATCTTTTCCCTACATCTTCATCAACTCCCTTAATGTTGAATTGATCTAGCATTTTAAGCCTGTATAATTATGAATAAACCTTCCCTTTTTTTATTCTTTGGTATTGATTACATATTTAAGTCAACAAATTTTACCAAGATGTTTGATCATCTTTACTTCACACATCTCTGTGGGTGTGAAGGTGAAGAGTCTTGAGTACCAGAAATTACAATTACTTCCTGCTCCACCAAACACCTCCTTGTGTCTGCATTCATCCTCAGCTACCTACAGACAGGCACCGTTAAGACGAGGTGGTCCTTAAATTACACCCACCCCCTTCTATTTTCCTCAACTGCCTGCTCTCCCAGACAGCTTCCTCACTGCCTGGACTTTACTTCTGAGGATACACACCCCAGCAGTCTGAGCGACAGCTGTGGGGGCAGACCCTGAATACTCCAGGCAAAAGCAGGACTCTAAAAACTCATCATCTTCTATTTTATCATCCCACAGCCACACCTGGCTGCAGCCATCACCCCAACAAACACACACACACGTACACACACCAGTTCAAAACAATCCTCCCAGGTTTTTTCTGAATCTTAATGTTTTCCTTCTATGATCTGTCCCGATGTGAAAGATGAGAACCAGTGGTCACTGCTAGTTCAGCATCTTGTAAGAACTCAAATCGTAGAAAACTTTATGTACAGAAATGTGCATCACAGGATCTTTATAACACTGAAACAGTTCTTTTAATCCATTGTAAAGTTTTAAATAAATAAATCTGATATATCCATAAGATAGAACACAATATAGTCATTAAATTATGTTGTAGAAAAAACATCAAATGATGTGGGAAAATAGTTTTAATGGCTGATAAGTTTTTTTAAAATCAGTTTACAAAACTAGCTTGCAATATGATTTGAATTCTCTCTCTCTCTCTCTCTCTCTATATATATATATACACACACACACACACACACACACACACACACACATGTTCACATACAAATAGATATAGTAGAATGCATGTAAATAGTGGCAAAACCTGAGAAGGTTTGTAGTTCAGTTGACAGTATTTTACCAATGTCAATTTCCTTATTTTAATAATGGTTATGTGAGATGTTATCATTGGGGAAAGCTAGGTAAAGGTTACATGGGAACTCTCTGTATTGTTTTTGCAACTTCCTGTGAGTCTAAACTTATTTTAAAATAAAAGGTTTTGTAAAGTATATGTTGTAACAGAACTTTTTATGGGGGGAGGGGTCCTGCTTAGCAGCCATTCCTCCTTTCTGAGATCCCTTGATTTCCCTTTGGAGAGTAAAAGTGTAAATATTACCCAACCGTGCACAGACAGTCTTGATGGAGTCCTAATCCAAGAAGCTTTCAAATTGCCAAGCCAAATGTACCCACAGAATCCATCACAGCTGAGTTCAGCAAGAAAATTCCTCTCATAGCCAAGGCCTAGAGACACAATCCAAGCTGGTCAAATCAGACCCTCTCTCCAGGGACTTTTCTTCTTGACCAGAGTGATGCAGCAAAGGAAGATGGTCGGAGGCTCTTCATTCCCAAATGCCCAAATAGCTCTTGCTGTCCTGGTCCTCCCATGGCGGGTACTCTATGATCTACGTGGCACGCATCCAACATAATCCCTTTTTGTTTGAGTTTACTGAAGCCAGTCAACAAAGAACTATAACTGAATAGATGGTGTCTTACCCATGCCCATCTTAAATAAACTTAAGTGAATTTGTCCTCCTGTGAACTCCCTTCAAATTAGGGACAACTGGTCACAGATTCTCATTTCTTTGAATAATAGCTCTAATTAAAATTTTTCCCAACTCTGCCAAAATTTAATAGAGTCTTCCCATTTCTGTCTCTAGGGTCTCCAGACTGATGCTTTCACAGAACACTTTTGTCTACCAGCTCAGTTTTTTGGCCAGACAGTCTTGAGATCATTGGTTTCACCTCAGGAAAATTCTCTGTCAAAACTAAAACACTTGTGCTCACAATTCCCTGGAACATTATTTAGACAAAAGACATCAATAGATTGATCACAGGTAAGGCTACAGACTTTGGAATCAAACTGAGCTGACTGGAAGTTTGTCTTCACTGTGTGCTGGTGTTCATAGCTTGTGCAACTTACTTGATCTCTTTGAACTTCTGTTTTCTCCTTCAAAAATGAAAGGTTATATCATTATCTTGTGGATTATTTGGAGTATTAAGTAACGAGTTTCTGTAATGCCCCTGAAACTGTGTCAGGCACAAAGCAGATAGCCACTAAACCTCTGGCTGTGCATCAAACAACTCAAGGAAGAAGAATAAAAAAAAAAAAAGAGGAAGAAGAGGAAAAAGAAAAGGAGGAATGAAAAGGGGAGAAATGTGCCCCTTCCTCTCACATAAAGAGAGAAGAATTAGAATGCTTTATGTTTTCGTATGACGTTATATACATCTTCTCTTTGTATCCTCACAACAGACTCATGAAATAGACAAAGCGAGTATTCTTTTTCCTGCTGTAATGAGGAGAAACTAAGGCATCGTGCTGAGTTAGGGGCAGAGCCAGGTCCAGAACTAAAGTTCTGACCCAGACTCTGTGATGTCCTCTGCCTGGTCCACATTTGTTAGAACATTTATAGATGACACCTACAACAGCCTAGTCCAGAAATATCTCCCTCCCATGCCAAAAATCAAGAGAAGACTGTCACTGGCATTATAACCTGAACAATCTCTTAGGCTATGTGGGCAAAAGAAAAAGTTTTATACGTGCAGGAAAGTAACAGATATGAAAATCGTCCCCTAGTCAAGTCATAAAATCAGGACAGCAACCTGCAAAATAGTTCAGACTATGTTACCTAGTGTACTGCAGTGTTATTCAATGAGCACTTGATTGTGTGACAGCGTCAGGCCAGGACAAAATAATATGTATACTTTATGAGGTATCATTACGAGCCGCGTCAGCTCTCAAATCACACAGGCATTTGATGTGTGACAGTATCAGGCCAGGACAAAATCTGACTTCTTAGTTCTCCTCTGCTGGAGAAGAGATGGCCTTGTAAAATATCCTCTCTCCATGTTCTGTATTTTGTGATTTCAATAATATCCCATTTAGGGTAGAAAAAGCAAATAATTCTAGCAAATGTATCACCACAATGAAGTATAACAACGAACAGGAGACACTTACATTCTACCACAGAATAATAGCTGGCTCTCATCACAACTTCAGTAGTACAATGAAGAGTCTGTAGTGAACTTATCAAAATGTTTAATCTATAAGTGGAGGTACAATTCAAGGTAGACTCATAAAATGTTTGGTTTGAAAAAGCATTAGAAATTATTACCTTAACCTCCATCCCCTTTCTCCATTTTTAGATCATGAATCTGAAGATCAGAGAGGTTAAGTAACTTTCCAAGCTAACGAAGACACACCAATTAAGATGGTAGAAAGATTTCAAGATTTGGAGCCTGGAATATGAATTGTGTCTCTACATCATGCCATTTCTATCACCTTTCTTATGTCATTTAATAATCTACACATGAGCTATAATAATTTACATTTTGGAATTTGGGGGGGAATAGTCCAATTGTTTTCTCATAGTAAAATGGTATAATGATAAAAAATAACAAAAATAATACCTATATCTTAGGTTGTAATGAGAATTAACCGACATGCCCTTTTGTATTAAAAAGCACTTTGCAAACTGTACATTTCCATGCAAATGTCAGTTATTAGTAATAGGATGCTGAGTGGTAGAAATTTCTTACTGCCTTCTCAAATTGCTGGATTCCACTGAGAGTTTCTAAAAGGCCAAGATTGTCTTATTCATCATTGTATCCTCAAACTCTATCACAGTGCCTGGCATATAGAAGGCAGTCAACAAATGCGTATGTTTTTTTAAATAACTAGATGATTACATAGACAGTGTGATGAACGTTGGAATTTGTTGAAAAGGATACTAATAAACTGTGAACAGGTTGGGAAGGGTGGAAACAATGGGATACCACTAAGGCCCTATTCGGAGGAAAATTCAGAGCCCTTAAATGTATTCATTAGAAAATCAAAAAGACTAAAAATAAATGAGATAAGATTTCAGCTCAAGAAATTGGAGAAAACAAAATAACATCTCCAAAAAAGAAAAAGTAGAAGAAAGAAATGAATAAATAAAAATAAAGAAATCAATAAATTTGCAAATAATACTAAATGAGAAATTTTAAAATTTTGGTCAATAATACACCTTTTCTTTGAAAAAAAAACAATCAGGTAAATAGGCATAATAGTATTAAGAGGTACTCTCTACAAGACTTGCTTTTTTCTATCCTCTCACTGCAATACTCTCCCCCCAATACTGTGCTCACACAAAGTGCCCCTCCCTCCGCAACCCTGCAAAATTAGCATCAGAATAGCCCACTCCATCAACTGTCACCACCATCTCTGATGCTCAGGGGAGACTAGCTTAACCAAGGTGGAAAGTTCTCTGACATCACAATATGTTGAAGGCTGTGAAAGGACAGTGCCCAGAAACAGAGGCAAAGATGGCCAGTGGGAGGGTGGGGACCACTGAGGATTCCCTCATTGCTGAGACACCTCTGCTGAAGTTCTGAGGGTGAAGCAAAAGATATCACAGTGATCTCTGGTGTTGACATAGTAATGAACCATCCTTTGCTGAACTTCACCAGAAAAATTTCTTATAAAAAGTACATCAACCATTACATAAAATTAACCAAAGCTAGATGCCAGGAGATGAAACAATGCAGAATAAAACCTTTACAAGCAGAGATGTGGAAAAAAGCAAGCACAAAAGCACATGGGACTAATAATACTCACACTAACAGTAGGCAGCACTTACCTGTACCACACACGATTCTAAGTTCATTACATGCATTAACTCTTTTAAATGTCACAGTATTGCATGGTAGGTACGATTAGGAACCCCATTTTACAAATAAGAAGCTGGGGCAGAACAGTTCATTTATTTTCTCTTGTTCACAATGCTCATAAATGGTGGAGGATTTGGATACATACCTTCTAGCTCCAGAATCTATGCTCTTAGCCACTATAAATAACCCCAGTAATTAAAAAACAGACAAACAAACATGAATCTAGATGGCAATAGGATACCTTGACTCAGTAAATGATTGTATTTATGGATGGTTTTAAACATTAAAAAATAATTTGATTGGGCTTCCCTGGTGGCGCAGTGGTTGAGAGTCCGCCTGCCGATGCAGGGGACGCGGGTTCGTGCCCCGGTCCTGGAGGATCCCACATGCCGCGGAGCGGCTGGTCCCGTGAGCCATGGCCGCTGAGCCTGTGCGTCTGGAGCCTGTGCTCCGCAACGCGAGAGGCCACAACAGTGAGAGGCCCGCGTACCGCAAAAATAAATAAAATAAAAAAATAATTTTATTTATGGATGGTTTTTAAAAAGAAAAGTATTAATGAATCTGGCTAGATTGATAGAGTGTCATCATAACTGTGGCTATCGCTCTTCCTTATACACAGAACATCAAGATTTAGACAAAAAATTGATGTCACCGTGAGTGCTATACATTTATTTGATTTCTATCTATTTGTACTGGAGGCTTTTTTTTTTAATTTCATGGAATCTATCCAAAATAAAACATCAACTTTTAAAAAGTGAGATAAAAAAGGTGATAATATAGAAATTTTGAAAAGTAAGGGCAGACTACATAAAAATTAGTAGTAAGAAAATTGAAATCTACACCATGTGGCTGAACTTCTAAAAATAATATGATTTATCAATACCGATATAAGAGTAAATGAACTTAAACATACCAGTAACCACAGAATAAATGAGAAACTTAGTCAAAGTTCCTCCTAAGAAAAGCACTGGGTCCAAATAGTTTTACAGGCGAAATTTATAAACCTCTCAAGCAACAGATCTATAGAAACAGGCATCTCCTAGACCAGGAGTCAGGAAACTGAGACCAGGAGTCAGGAAACTGCAACGTAGGTTGGCCTGTCACCTGCCTTTGTAAATATAGTTTTATTGAAACACACACCCAGTATAGGCTTTGGCTGCTTTACTGCTATAAAGGCAGAGTCAAGGAGGTGCGAGAGGCCTAAACTACTTACTCTGTGACCCTTTACAAAGAAACTCTTCCTAGAGGGAGGAAATCCAATGGCCAATAAATATATGTGGTAGCCATAAAAATGCACCCCTCAGATCTGCTGTGGGGAACATACCTGACAGGCTTTCTGGCTGCTGAGTTCACACCGAGGCCACGATTCCCATGGGCTGCTTCAAGCCAGTGACTGAGCAAGAGGGCTGCTGGGTACAGGATTCCTGCGAGGCACGGGCGCTGGACTCCCCTGACAGGTGACTTTGGTTCAAAGGCTCCACATCGGCCTGGGCCAAGTGTTCTAAGAACTACACTGTGGTCTGAGAGTCTGGTTCCCCAGCCCTCCTCCTCCCCTGCTCCCCTCCAACCTGCATGGCAGTCCCACAGCTTCTACCACAACCATTGCTCTCTCCCCTTTTTCCTTCACAGGCATTTTCCCTAATAAACTTCTTGCACATCTGGTCTAGTCTCAGTGTCTGCTTCTCAGAGGACCTGAACAAGCATAACATGTAAAAATTGCTAACCTTATCTCTTCTTGCATTAGGAAAATTCAAGATAAAACAACCACACACCATTTGCACTCAGTCAGATTAGCAAACTTTCTAAATTTGACACTATCCGTTGTTGATGACGGAGGAGGAACTGATTTTCCCATAATCTACTGAAAGTGAATTGGTTCTGCCAAGTAAGAAAGCCATTTGAAAAGTGAGTGCACACTTTAACCCAGCAATGCTGCATCCCCGTAATCGTCCTAGAGGAGTACTTGAAATATATACAATAACACACATGTAAGGCGTTTCATTGCAAGGCTGTCTATGATTGTGAAAAATTGGGACTATCCAACAGTTTGGTTAAATAACTTATGAAATATCTATGTTATGAAATACCATGCAGGATATCATGAGAGGGAAGATAGATCTATATGTATTGAAAGATCTCTAGACATCCTAGTAAGTGATGAAAGCAAGATGTAGAGTAATACATACCATGTAATACCATTTATGTTTAAAACTCCCAAAAACCTCTCTCCCTCTCTCTCTGTTTATACACGCACACACACACACACACACACACACACACGTATATATATTTATAGACTAATTATCAGTTTATTGTATTTAGGTAGAGGAATGAAATTAGGAGTGGTGAAGGAAATTTTAGCTTTACCTGATTTTTGGTTAATATTCACATGGAGAATCTATTCATATATTATTTTCATGGGAAAAATCTATATTTTAAAAAATTCAAGTCATAGCAATTCTTCTTTCTTTCTATGTGCTGCTGGGCAATATTGGAGGCTCCCTGAACACTGCACATAATGGCATGTATTCCATAGGTAGGATCTAGAAACTCCTCCAAAGAGCAAGGTCGAAAAGAAATCACTTTATCTGGAGGTTCTGTTTCTATTAATTCAACAGAAAAGCACTGCATGGTTATCAGCAAAGCATCCATAAAAGACTACTTCCAGTAAACTTCCTAATAGGTAAGAGACAACTCGTTCATGATAGATGGATAGATCGATAGACGAGAAGAAATACAAACATGTATATTCAATAGTTATCTAGATGTATCAAAATATACATCACACTATTGTTTGTCATTTGCAGTCAGTGTGGCCCAGACTAAGCATCAAGGAGAAAAGCCTGCTGTGTCTTCGGAGCAGGTTTTACAAAGGGAACTGACAGGTCACGAAGAGCTGTAAGAATCAAACTGTCTTCCTTTGAACGTGGTAACTACTTCTGTCCTCGAGACTCATAACTAGATAAAGCATTTTGTGAAGACCAAGCTTGGAACCAAAGAACCTCACCTAGGCCAAATGCCAGTTCTTTTTCCACTTAGCCTCACTCTCATAGGACCCATTTACTGAAGATGAGATAGTTTATTTATCTGCCCAGAGTTATCCACCTAATCCTAATATCTCTCCAGTGAAATGGTTTAATACGACATGAGCTGGACATCGATTGCTAAGAGCAGCCGGAGTGCATGTTTTGGCTTCCTCTTCGGAAAAAACAATACCTCTAATCGTTAAGTTCTTGTCACCCTTAGCGCCCTCTTCCATATTAGACTGTGGAGTAAACCGTGGAGTCATGTAAGCAACAATGTTTTCTTAGTGCTTGGAGTTTTATGGCTGTTGATAGCAAACTAAGAGACCACTGGTAGTTATGAATCAATCTGAATCCCAGGATTGGGGACTTGGGGTTCTGTAGGAGCCTTGAGTAAGGTCTAAAAGGACTAGCAGGTTACTGCAGGCTGGCCATCTAGAAGTTGGTCCACAGTCCTGCCCCTTTACCCACTTCTGCCCTGTCTACAGTCAGAATGTGCCTGTAGGGATATGTAAATGTAAGTGTCCTTGGCCTAAGGCCAACAACAATATAGAGAAAGAATGTCAACAGAAAGATACTGTAGCCAAAGGCACCCTGTACCAAAGCAAGGCTCACTCCCACCTCCTAGCACCACAGCCTTAATCTATCTGTGCCTCTGCATTCCACGGGTTTGCCTGTCTCTGCCAGCAGGACTTGGCATTCCTCCCTTTGCTGTGCCAACACAACCTTGTTTGTGCATCATGTTAGTTCACTTAACATCACAAAGACTCACATCTCCTGAGTCCCCATCATAGGCGAGGCACTTTCCACCGGTGTTCTTATTTAATCCTCACAACAACCCCATGAGACAAGCATTACTTTTCGTCCCATTTTACTGCTAAAGATAAGAGCGATACATTGCCCAAGATCAGCTTAAAAGTGGTGAATGAGGACTCAGCGCCAATCTCTTTGCTTTCAAAGCCCAAGCTCCCAACCACTATGTAATAAGATCTCTAATGTCTTAGCGCCACAAGTTGGTCATCAAATGACATTTAAGATTGTTTCTGACAAATACAATTACATGGAAACCTTAGAGTATTAAATCAGTTTACGTTCATTCATCCAAGAAACATTTACTAAAGTTCCGCTCTGTCTCATTTCAGACGCAACAAAGATTCAAGCATCAGGAAGGTAATACATCTCAGGAACTCACAGTCTAGCAGAGGAGACAGACACAAAAATAACCATAATACAATGAGATAGAAGCAAAACAATGGAAAGACACTGACAATTCCCCTCTTCTCTCCAAAATTTTCCTATTTCTCAGCCTTAATTAGGTTACCTATTCTTTGATCATTTTCATAACTACATTTTTGCAGCTCACAAAGATTTTTTATTATAATCTCTCTTTCACATAAAATTATCAGATTTTTTAAAGAACCAACAACTTCCCAATTCTTTGCCCAAAATTTGATTATGGGGCTTCCCTGGTGGCACAGTGGTTAAGAGTCTGCCTGCCAATTCAGGGGACATGGGATCGAGCCCTGGTCGGGGAAGATCCCACATGCCGCGGAGCAACTCAGCCCACGTGCCACAACTACTGAGCCTGCGCGCGTAGAGCCCGTGCTCCGCAACAAGAGAAGCCACCGCAATAAGAATCCCGTGCACTGCAACAAAGAGTAGCCCCTGCTTGCCACAACTAGAGAAAGCCCGCGGGCAGCAAAGAAGACCCAACGCAGCCAAAAATAAATACATAAATAAATTTTTTTTTTAATGAAACTAAAAAAAATTTTGATTATGATAGCTAATGTCTTTCTATTTGTTCTTAAAGTTTTTTAATGTTTTTGTTTACACAATGCTAAGATTAATTTAAATCTCCCAAAGGTTATTACCTTTAAAAATTGTTATGGGAAAAAAATTTGCAAAATACATAGCTGATAAAGTATTGTTATCCAAAATATACAAAGAACTCTTATAAATCAAGAAGAAAACAAACAGCCCAATTAAAAAAATGAGCAAAAGATCTGAACAGACACCTCACCAAAGAAAATATACAGATAGCCAATAAACATATGGAAAGATGTTCCACGTTATTTGTCATTAGGAGATTGTAAATTAAAACAACAATGAGATACCACTACACACCTGTTAGAATGACCAAAATCCGGAACACTGACAACACCAAATTCTGATAAGGATTTGGAGCAACAGGAAATCTCATTCATTACTGGTGGGAATGCAAAATGATACAACCCCTTTGGAAGACAGTTTGGCAGCTACTTACAAAACTAAACATTCTCTTACCATAGGATCTAATAATCATGCTCCTTGGTATTCACCCACATGAGTTGAAAATGTATGTCCACACAGACACAGATGTTTGTAGCATAACTGCCAAAACTTGGAAGCAACCAAAATGTCCTACAAGTAGGTGAATCAATAAATACACTGTGGTACATCCAGACAGTGGAATATTACTCAGCACTAAAAAGAAATGAGCTGTCAAGGCAGCAAAATACATGGAGGAAAGTTAAATGCATGTTACCAAGTGGAAGAAGCCAATCTGAAAAGACTATATACTGTATGATTCCAGCTCTATGACATTCTAGAAAGTGCAAAACTATGGAGACAGTAACAGAGATCAGCGGTTTTCGGGGGTTGAGGGGGTGGGGGGGTTGAATAGGCAGAGACCACAGAGGACATTTAGGTCAGTGAAACTACTCTGTATGATACTATACTGATGGATACGTGTCATTATACACTTGTCAAAACCCATAGAATGTACAACACCAGGAGTTGTAAAGCTATGGACTTTGGGTGATAATGGTGTAAATGTAGGTTCATTGATTGTAACAAACGTACCTCTTAAGGATAGGATTGTCATAGTGGTGAGGTTGTGCATGTGGGGAGAAGAGGTTATGTGGAAAATCTCTGTACCTTTCACTTAGTTTTGCTGTGAACCTAAAATGGCTCTTAAAAATAAATTATTGGGCTTCCCTGGTGGCGCAGTGGTTGAGAATCTGCCTGCTAATGAGGGGACACAGGTTCGAGCCCTGGTCTGGGAAGATCCGACATGCCGTGAAGCAGCTAGGCCCGTGAGCCACAACTACTGAGCCTGCGCGTCTGGAGCCTGTGCTCCGCAACAAGAGAGGCCGCGATAGTGAGAGGCCCGCGCACTGCGATGGAAGAGTGGCCCCTGCTTGCCACAACTAGAGAAAGCCCTCGCACGGAAATGAAGACCCAACACAGCCAAAAATAAATAAATAAATAAAATAAAATAAAATAAAATAAATAAATAAATTCTTTTTTCTATGTTCATTCAAAATTGATTGTTTTATCTATTCCATCCTAGTCATGGATTAAATGTATTTTCCCCAGAAGATTTATAATCCTCTCCAATGCCCAAATCACTCAAGTCATTTCATCTAAAGGCAATGAAAAAAAAGGATTCAGCAAGGGAAGCTGAGTCACTGAGACACAGCAGTGTTTGGTATATGTACTTCGGTTGGCCCACGTAGAAAGAGTAAGTCACATGTCACATCTACTCAGCAGCCACAGTGCAAACAGGCTCTCATCCCTTCAAATACAATAACATTCAGTATTATTTGGTCAAGTTCTTAGAGCTCTCCAAAATAACCTGAGTCCTTACCCTACTCTTCTTACTAACCACATGTTTTGGAAAAACACCATTAGGGTGCAACTGGCATTGACATTTTCCAAATAAAACATTTATTTCTGAAAATATAAATTGTCTTATTTTTCTGTTGTAAACATTGGTTTTGTTGGCAAATGGAAATGTGAGTAGCAATTATTGTGGTGAAGCAGTTGGAGTGTCTGTGGGGTTTTTTCGTATTTCCACAGGCCCAAGGCCACAGTGATGGCTTTCCCATCAGACCTGAGTCCTGGCAACTCCCTTAGGTGCCTTCTGATGGACTTCTTGGCAACAGGACATAAGCGCACAATGTAGATGTGCTACTCTGAGCTCTTTGAAAACTCTTCTCTTTCCCCACAGCTGTCCATTTGCCATTGGGATTATAGTATTCATGCTGCATTTTTATTACTATAGGTTTCATAAGAGGTGATGTTTCACAGTATTATGCAGACATGACAGAGGATGCTCCAACAATCTATTGCCGCATCGCAAACCAACCCCCAAAAATCAATGGCCCAAAACAATACTGATTTATTAATCTCATGATTCTGTGGGTTCTGTTCATGACTGGACTCCCCCAGGTGTTTGCACTCAGCTGGAAAACTGGCTCAAGTTTAGGCTTACCCAGAACACTGGGATGGCTGGGCCTCTCTCCCCGTGGGGTCTTAGAATCTCTCTCCAAGAAGACTAGTTGAGTCTGGTCTCTCTTGCATAGCATCTGGGTTTCAAGAGGGTAAGTCCCAATATGCGAGTGTTTATCAAACCTCTAGTTATATTACACCCACTGATGTCCCATTGTCCAAAGCAAGTCACAGAGCCAAGCCCGGAGTCATTGTGGAGTGGGGAAGGATTAGACAAGGGCATCAATACCAAGAGGCATGGGGCTTCCCTGGTGGCGCAGTGGTTGAGAGTCCGCCTGCCGATGCAGGGGACACGGGTTCGTGCCCCGGTCCGGGAGGATCCCACATGCCGCGGAGCAGCTGGGCCCGTGAGCCGTGGCCGCTGAGCCTGCGCGTCCGGAGCCTGTGCTCCGCAACGGGAGAAGCCACAGCAGTGAGAGGCCCGCATACCGCAAAATAAAAAAATAAATTAAAAAAAAAAAAAAAATACCAAGAGGCATGATTCACTAGTGGCCATCCATGTAACAGTCCACCCAGAGGGAGGAAAAAATTCAGTCTTTGATGATAGTGATTTAATCTAGGAACAAAGGTATTCAATATGAAAACATGATGACTGGACCTAGTAAGGGCTTAATAGTAATAATAATTTAATTAATATAATAATAACTAATATATACATAGACAATTATGCTATACCAGACATTGGACTAAACATTTTGTGTTATTATTTAACTTAACTCATAGCAACTGTAGAAGATTTGGTACCATCGTGAATCCTCATTTTACAGAGGAGAGAACTGATGCCCAAGTATGGAAGCAAACAGTAAAAGGTAGGGGTCAGATGAGAGTCCAGTGAGAACAACGCCACATCTACATTCTTAATCCCCATGGTATCAGACTTCTAAGCAAACGGTATAGGAGTCCCCACGATGGTGGCAGTAGCATGTCTTTTAAAAATAACCTTTCACATTCAGTTGAAGTCAATCGTCCTAACTCCCTAACTGGTGAGTCCGAGTGAGCTCCTGTCCACACAAAGATCTATGCTGAGCAGACACCTTTCTTTCTTGGCCGCGCCCCTAGACTTCCGAGACACCGGCTAATCCGCATACACAGATAAAGTTCCCACTCTCCTTCAGGACAGGGCACAGCCTGGCCAGGCCTCCACCTCCAGGGCCTGGCAATAGGCTCCTCCTTGGAGGCGGCAGAAGAACGCAGGAGGAATAACACTGGTTAGACCACCCAGCGCCCAGGGGAGCCACCTGCCTCTAGTCCCTTAACCTCCTTTAGACTGTTTGTTCAGCTTTAAAGTGAGGCTAGTAACAGTGTCTGCCTCAGAGAGTTTAAGAGAAGATTAAATTAGATAAAGCTCACAAAGCAGTCTCTGGTGCATAAATAAATGGTTCCTATTGGTGGTAAGATTAAGTGCTTTTCAGAACTTTTTTGCAACTCATCACATATGCTGAGAGGAGTGTCCAAGGGGCTTTATCATCTCTGCGGAGGACCTTCTAAGGACTATCAACAGAGCCACGTAGACCATATGTTAGCTTACTTATAAGAAACAATCAAAGAAAAGTTTTAAATAAGCTACTTGACTTAGCTGGGGGGGAAAAAAAGAGCAGTGTGATTCTCAAAAGTATGTGGATCACGTCTCCCAAAGTCATATATTATATATCCTCTTGGTTTATATGTCAGCTCAACCTCTGTACTGAGGGTAATAAAAATTAAATTGCATCGGTGAAGAATCACATTGAAATGTGCTGTTTTTAATCTAGTATTTTACTTAATTTTATGTATTTTTTCTAAAAGAGGAAAAATTCAAAAACAAATACTGAGTTAAGAGTCCAATGTTTCAAGAGGCATAAACACTTTGTAGACGTTCTCCCCATGTTTTACCAGCTTAGCATTCCTCACACTGCTGCAACCAGACACAACTAAACTCCCATATATATGACAGGCCGTTGTATTAAGTTTACAGAATGGAGGTACCTAGGGAAGTCTTTTAGGTTACTTACAAATTCTTCCAGTTAGTTGCTTTAAACGTTATCACAAGCAAAAGGAAAGCGTGAAAGATGTGACACTAAAATAATGCCAGCAAATTATTTTCACAATTCCAAATTGCTTGTAGATATCATTGCCCTATAAAAAGCAACGTGTGTCTTAGAAAGCTTTTGGATAAAATGGGCAGCTCAAGTACCCATTAGAATGTCTCTTTTTCTAAAACATGAAAATTTCAGTCTTCCTAATAAAGTCTGTTTTGAGTATTTTCTCACTTATACTCACCTTGAACAAATAATGAAAGCAAGAGAGACATTCTGGTACAGTAAGAAAAGCAAGAGCTGTACGTCGGCCAGAACTGAGTGCAAATTCCACATTCTTCTACTTGCTGGTTTAACGACCTTGGGTGAGCCCCTCGTAATCACTTTAACCCTCTTTCCCCTCATCTGTAAAAATGAGAATCACGGTTCCTCCTTTAAGGACTGTTGTGAGGATTCTAGGAGTTAGTGTAGATGAAAATCCTTGGCACACTGGCACAGAATAGGCATTTTTTAAATGTTTCTTTTTTCTGTCTTCTCAATAGACTTTATTTTTTTTCAAACCAATTACCTTCAAACCTACACTGCATTAGAAAAAAGTCCATATTGAAAGGCTTAATCATTGGCAAATGTAAGCTTTGACCTAAGAGCTCTACATGAAGGGATTAAATTCTTTACAAACCTTACCAGTGAAATTAACAACCACCTTCCATACACGGGGCAGGTGAACTCCTCATACACTTCACGTTCAATATGCGCTGTCAAACTCTTAGAATAAATTATCAGTTTTTACACCTATTTGCATAATCAGGAACTTAATTAAAGCCAACTAATATTTTTTAGGAGTATAACAGTTGATTCACAACTGCCTTGTGAGCTTAATCCCTCCTCTACTAAAAATTATAAGGTACCAATCACTCTTCTTCTCTGTTTTCCCAGGTAAGTGTCAATCAGGTCATTAAGCACACAGAGCTATTACAATGCACCCATTTTCAAAAGGAGAAACTGCTGTCCCAAGGACTAGAACCCGCTCTCCTGATTCTCAATCCACTGTACACTGTATCAGATTATTAAGTCTTTTCTGTGAGCAGCCTTAAATCCTTTTTGTTAATTCAGGGACAGGGGAGGGAACAGAGTAGAGTAGACATTGTGGATTGGCACTCAATATCCATTTCCCCTTCTTGTGGTGCAGTATTTTTCAAACTGCCAGTTGCCATCCATTAGTCATGAAGTCAACTTGGTGGGTCAAGGCCAGCATTTCTTTTTTTTTTTATTATTAATTATTTTATTTATTTACTTTTGGCTGTGTTGGATCTTCACTGCTGCACATGGGCTTTTCTCTAGTTGCAGCGAGCAGGGGCTACTCTTCATCGCGGTGTGCAGGCTTCTCATTGCAGTTGCTTCTCTTGTTGTGGAGCACGGGCTCTAGGCACACAGGCTTCAGTAGTCGTGGCTCGCGGGCTCTAGAGCACAGGCTCAGTAGTTGTGGCGCATGGGCTTAGTTGCATGTGGGATCTTCCCGGACCAGGGCTCGTGGGATCTTCCCGGACCGCGGCATGTGGGATCTTCCCGGACCAGGGCTCGAACCCGTGTCCCCTGCAGTGGCAGACAGATTCTTAACCTCTGCACAACCAGGGAAGTCCAAGACCAGCATTTCTTAATGGAGTGGAGTAGCCTAGATTAGCATAGAATTGCACAGCATAGACTAGGATAGAAGCCATCATGGGGCATCACATTGTCTTGTGAATCTTTTATTTCAGTTAGACATGAATGTGACTGCGGGTATGTGTGAGTCAAATGAATTTTACAGTAGAGTATGTCTTAAAGTTTGAAACACATTGTTCTGGTATGCTTTTCTGTACCTCTGACATTGGGAAGCTAAGTACTCTTGTTTCCTAGAATCCCTTGAGAAAGAATTCCAGGTATAATTCGTGTTTGGCCAGTCGGAGGCCCAAGGGTGCAATTAGGAAGATGGCAGTGGTCACACCTCTACTGCCACAGCTATTTTTCTTAAGAAGCATGTCACAGACACTTTGCGTCTTCTGGGGCTTCATTAGCAGAGGTCCCACCATACGGTCATAAGATCCCTGGCTACCAAGAGGCAAGAGGCAAGGCATCCGTTTCCTGGCCCAGACGGCAGCAGTGGCAGTGAGGTTCTGGAGTTAGCAGCCGTAGGCGAGCCACTCTGAAAACCTGAAAACAGTGGCTTCCAGAACTAGGTGATATGGACGAGATTCTGAATCCACTGGGTTCCCGGTTGCAGAAGTAGCAGCAGCTGTCTTGGTGGTTTAGTTCTGTAATGGGCCTCTGGAAATTGCTATGGAAAGTTCAAGTCTGTTCCTCCAGCCTTCACATGATTCTACAATCCACTTAAGACCATGTAATCAATCCCTTCTTGCTTAAGCTACTTGGAATACCGTCTATTCCGTACCCTGTTGAAACTGATAGGAAATGGAAAAAAAATAAAATATTTTTTTGATATTCAACATTATACTGGAATCTAGTTATGAGTCTCTATAGAGAATTCTGGAAAGGAGCAGAAAAATCAAGTAATTTGTGAGTTATAGATAGTTTCAGTTTTGTTTTGTTGTTTTGTGTTTTTCAGGTCTTATATCACCAAGTGATCAATAGTTGTTGACTGACTGATTGATAAAAACCACATGTTGGAAAACACCTACATTGTACTTTCATAACTAGTTGCAAGGAGAATGAACGAATCTGTCTTAGGCCAGGCTTCCTGGAAAGACCCTGAGATGAGAATGTGGATGCAGGGAGTTTGTTGAATTGCACATTCAGAACAAAACCTGTAAGAAAATAAGAAAGCAGAACTGGGCAGAGGAAGCAGTTGCACTGTGATGCGGTCACAACAAAGACCTTAGCTGATCTTATTGGGGGAGGGAGGAATTCTGAATCTGAGGTGATCCTTCAGAGTGGTCCTGTATTGAGGGCAGAAGACCAGGTATTTGTAGTCCCTCATTGACCAGTCACTGGATTCAATGCCTGGGAAGGGTCTGAGACCCAGGGTGAGGTATCCCTTCAGCCAAGGGCGAGTCCTTGCAAGGGACTCAGCTGTGGGTTTTCAGGAGCTGGTAGCTCTGGGCAGCTGGAGGATGAGTGCTTCAGTCCTGAAGGGGGCACCTGGGTAGTGAACCACAGCACCTGCTCAGAAGCCAGAGAAGTTTCATCATGTCCTGCAGCTTCCTCCGTGCCTTGTAAATACATTCAGTCCAGTCCATACAGGAAAACAGGAAAGGTATGTTTTCAGTATATAAACGACTTTCAGCATGACTGTAACAATAAAATCTATTTTCCGCTTAGCAATACATCCAGCTAAGCATGTTTTTCAAATAGAATTTGTGAGTCTGGAGCCAGAGAGCATGAGTGTAAGCTTTGTCCCCTATCTTCTGTTTCCAGGTCAACAGTGGATATGATCACTCCACTTTTGTTTATGGGCCATTACCACTTTGAGGAGTAGAATTTTTTTATGCCATCCTCTACCCTACTTTCTGCTAGGTCAAGAATTAACCACAAGGCAATTTTATGAAAAGGAAAACTCATGGGACCAGGATTCAGGGAACCTCCCTCTTTCTCTCTCTCTCTCCTTCTCTCTCCTTCTCATTTCCTAGGAATAACCATACCTGCCCCATTGTATAGATCAAAACAAAGGAGTGTACATGAAAATAGTGTGGTAAGAATTACAATACATCTGTAAGCTCTTTTTTTTATTGAAGTATAGTTGATGTACAATGTTTCAGGTGTATAGAAAAGTGATTCAGATATAGATAGATAGATAGATAGATAGATAGATAGATAGATATTCTTTTTCAGATTCTTTTCATTGTAGGTTATTACAAGATTCTGAATATAATTCCTTGTGCTACACAATTGGTTCTTTATTTTATATATAGTAATGTGTATCTCTTAATCCCAAATTCCCAATTTATACCTCCCTCCGCCTTCCCCTTTGGTAACTATGAGTTTGTTTTCTATGCCTGTGAGTCTATAAGCTTTTATCATTAACAGTCATCTGCCCACTTTAAAATTACTCATACAAATCATCATGCAGTAAGAACCAATCCAATCATCATACAGTTTATGTTTTGGGACATAAAGAGAGGAAGAGCCAGCCCCCTTCAATATTCAAACTCCATTCCATTGGCTGATTCACTCACACATTCAACAAATGCTCATTGAGCATCAACTATGGGCTAAACACTAGATGCGCAGTGAACAAGCCTGTAGGAGGCAACATGGCTGAAAGTGAACACTGTGGACCTAGAAGTAAGAGTAGCCCAGCTTTCAGTTCCAGCTTAGGTGGCTATAACCTTCACTTCTCTGAGTCTTGGTGTTTCTTTGCCCATGAAAAGGGATAGAACCATAAGGGATTGTTGTAAATAAGTGCTGGTAGAGTTACGCACAAGACACCATGGAAACCCATAGGTGGGTGACCTAACCTAGACTCAGAATAGCAGGGATGGCCATTCTGACCGGTGTGAGATGATATCTCATTGTAGTTTTGATTTGCATTTCTCTAATGATTAATGATGTTGAGTATTCTTTCATGTGTTTGTTGGCAATCTGTGTATCTCCTTTGGAGAAATGTCTATTCAAAAAATCTAGAAACAATAAATGCTGGAGAGGGTGTGGAGAAAAGGGAACACTCTTGCACTGTTGGTGGGAATGCAAATTGATACAGCCACTATGGAGAACAGTATGGAGGTTCCTTTAAAAACTAAAAATAGAACTACCATACAACCCAGCAATCCCACTACTGGGCATATAACCTGAGAAAACCATAATTCAAAAAGAGTCATGTACCAAAATGTTCATTGCAGCTCTATTTACAATAGCAGGACATGGAAGCAACCTAAGTGTCCATCATCGAGTGAATGGATAAAGAAGATGTGGCACATATATACAATCGAATATTACTCAGCCATAAAAAGAAATGAAATTGAGATATTTGTTGTGAGGTGGATGGACCTAGAGTCTGTCATACAGAGTGAAGTAAGTCAGAAAGAGAAAAACAAATACCATATGCTAACACATATATATGCAATCTAAGAGAGAAAACAAAAAGTCATGAAGAACCTAGAGGTAAGACGGGAATAAAGACACAGACCTACTAGAGAATGGACTTGAGGATATGGGGAGGGGGAAGGGTAAGCTGTGACAAGTGAGAGAGTGGCATGGACATATATACACTACCAAAGGTAAAATAAGATAGCTGGTGGGAAGCAGCCGCATGGCACAGGGAGATCAGCTCGGTGCTTTGTGACCACCTAGAGGGGTGGGATACGGAGGGTGGGAGGGAGGGAGACACAAGAGGGAAGAGATATGGGAACATATGTATATGTATAACTGATTCACTTTGTTATAAAGCAGAAACTAACACACCATTGTAAAGCAATTATACTCCAATAAAGATGTTAAAAAAAAAACAAGAATAGCAGGGAAAACTCTTTGGTGAGGGTAACATCCAAACAGAGACCCTAGAATAAGCAGGAATCAGTCAAGTGTGGGAAGAAAAGACAGACAGTCCAAAAGGTCAGCAGTTGCAAAGCCCTGGAGGGAAGAAAGCACTGGGGAGACTGCAAACATTGTTTTGTAGGAAGTATAGCATCCAGAGAGAAGAAGGCGAGGAAGACAGCCCTGTGTGCTGCGCCAAGGCTGGCCGCTGTCCAGAGAGCAGACAGCACAGCTGATGGGCATAAAGCAAGGAGTCATGGGATCCTATTTGTATTTTTTTAAGTGATCACTCTGCCTACAATGGAGAAGGGAGAGGACAGTCCCTCATGCCAGGAACATTAAAGCAGAGACTGAGTGAGTTAGAGATAATGGTGTGTAACCCACTGTGAGTTAGAGATAATGGTGTGTAACCCACTGTGGTGTTAATGGTGTATAATGATGTACAGTGGTGTTAATGGTATATAATGGATAGATAAGGGAGAAGGTGGGTGGTGGAACAGACAGGATTTAATCACATTCACTGAGCTTTTGTAACACCCATGTTCCAAGCTATGCACCTTGTATACGTCAACTCACTGAATCGTTACAAGGACTGTATGAGGAAAATGCTCTTGCTATTTCTGTTATAGTCCTGAAGCACCATAGTGTTCAAAAAGGTTAATCAAGTAGCCCAAGTCCCTCACGAGAGCCTGTATTTGAACCCCAGTCGAGTTTGCTCATACCCTGTGTGTGCCTCCTCCACGCCATACTGCTGCATAGGTTGGTGTACAGATCAGGACAAAGGTCTTATGTAGAGACAGAAAAGCTGGCATCATTACCACACAGATGATCATCAAAGCCATGAGAACAGGAGGAACTGGTTAGCAATATTTACAGGCACTGAGTATTCCCTATGTTCCAGGAGATTTTCTAAAAGCTTATCATTATTTAATCCTTACAGCAACCTTATAAGAGAGTGTGTTAGTTTCCTAGGACTTCATTAACAAAGTTCCACAAACTGAGTGGCTTCAACAACAGAAATTTATCATCTCACAGTTCTGGAGGCCAGAAGTGTGAAACCAAGGCATTGGCAGGATTGGTTCTTTCAGAGGGTTGTGAGAAACAAGCTGCTCCACACCTCTCCCCCAGCTTCTGGCGTTTTGCTGGCAACGTGCGGCATCTTCAGCCTTAGCTACATCCCCTCAGTCTCCGCCTTCATCTTCACAGGGTGTTTTACCTGTGTGTGTGTGTCTTTCTCTGTGTCCAAATTTCTCCTTTTTATAAGGACACCTGACATACTGGACTAAGGCCCACCCTAATCTCCTCATCTTAATTTGATCATCTATCTGCAAAGACCCTATTTCCAAATGAGATCACATTCATAGGGTACTGAGAGTTAGGACTTTAATGTCTTGGTTGGCGGGGGGGACACAATTCAACCCATAACGGGTAGATATTTTACGTCTATTTTACAGATGAGGAACCTGAGGCACAGGGAGATAAGTAACTTGCCTAAAGTCAACAGCTAACGCACTGGAGAGTGTATGAAGTATGGGAAAAAGGGACTAAGACAGACCCCAATGGAACACTTAAAACATCCAAGAGACAGACATGAGACCCCACTTCTGTGACCACAGTAGATGGACCAGAAATGGGTGCCTGATCCAAAGAAAACCTATCTACAGGCTTGTCGCTGCTGGCCTGCAAGGTGACACGGTGTAAAAGGGTTGCTCGCACTGAAGAGTGATGGATTAAGCCCACCAAGTTCTCCCTCCGGAGGCAAAACACAGAGAGACAGAGCAAGAGCCGTTAATGGTGGGAGCAGAAATGGGATGTACAGAAAAGCCAGGAAGTACTAGAAAACATAAAGAAGAGGAAGCCCAGAATAAGCAGAAGCAGATGCTAAAGGTAGAGAGAAGAGTGGAGAGCTGACCATGGTATCAGCAGAAGCAACAGAAGCAGAGGCAGGGAGAAGTTGAATCATCACAGCATCAAAGGACACCAGCATTCATGGGATGGGTAAGACAATCCAGCCGTGGCAGCTGCACGGTACCCTGAGACTGGCACTCTAGTTCCTGGACTAACAACTTGTTCCAGTTTATGGGATGTGTGACTGATCTTCATTGGGTTCTGACTGTGAGGTCAAGATTCCCACCCACAATTATACCCACACTTATCCTTACACAAATCTCTCATTTCAATTTTGTGTCTGATAACCTTAAAATCATCTAACTCAAGCGCCCAGAGAGGCAGGAGAAAAAGGAGTTGAATGTCACAGTATGGGAGTTAATAGAAGAGAATGTTTCAAGAAGGAAATGGTCAATTGAATCAAATGTTACAGAAAGATCAAGTAAGACGAGCACTTTAAAAGGAACAGAGATTTGCTAACAAAAATGTGAGAGCTGGGTAAGTGGAGAGAGAAGCCAGGTTGCCATGGATGACGGCATGAATGGGAGGTAAGACCAGAAAGTCAGCAATACAAACCCTACTTTCAAGGGTGAAGAGAGAGAAAAATAAGGCTCTAAGTTATGGAGTACAAGGAGTGATATTCTTTAAGATGAAAGAGATTTGAGCATATTTAAAGGCTGATGGAAATAAGCCACTAATGAAGGCAAGGTTGAAGACAGCTGAGAGAAGAAAACAACTAATAGGACTAAGATGCTGAAGATGCAAGAGGCCAGGTAGAGGGAATAACCCAAGACAGGAGGAGAGAAGGAGGCAACAAAGGGCGGGCACACGTATGAGGCTATGTTAGGATCAGATATTAAAGGTGTTTCCTGTAATGGCTTCTATTTTCTGGGTGAAATAGAAAATGAGATTATCTGCTGACAGTGAAGAAGGAAAAGACAAGGTAAGAGCCTCGAGGGAATGGAGAATGTTTGCAGCAGTCATTTTGGAGAATGGCAGTGAGATCTAACCAGGAAAACAGTGAAGGATTACCAATTAGTACAAAGGGCTCAAGTGAAATCAAAGGCCGTGGATTTGGCATACCAGTTAGCTGTGCTTTCATGTGATTTCCTCCAGTCTCCTTCAGTGGGGCAGGAAAAGCAGCAAAAACATTGGTAGTTGGGATTAATTCCAAGTTGAGGACAGAAGGGCAAGGGAACAAGAAGTTTAAGGTGTTAGGAAGAGAATGACTGAGGATATATGTCGGCTGGCTCCAGAGGGAGTGAAGATGAGCAGGTCTAGTAGGGAGAAAATAGGAGGACCAAGGGATCTCAAAGAACAGTTATTTGGGAGTAAGAGATATAGAGTTCTGCGATAATAAGAGGCTATGGAGAATTTAAGATTTCAGAGGTGGAGAAGTTCTAGGTGATTCGAAGATCCTGAATTTGGCCGTGTGTAATAGATGTGTGTTGTCTGTCCGTCCAGCTTCTCTTTCT